>NC_143520.1:4240000-4540000 GCF_031878675.1 Megascapheus bottae | reverse complement strand
TTACAAATCTGCTTTTCTTTTTTAAACTTGAAGAATAAATGTTATTTAAGTACTTAATTTGGTTCCATTTAATTATTAATATCACTAATTCTGTAATATAACATGTGCTATTGGAAACCTTTTCCTTTTTGATAATCTACCTGTGTTCATTCTTTTATAATTATCTTCACTTTGCTCTTCATATGCAGTATATAAACATAACAGGACTGGAAGGTTATTTGCCTTTACCTATTCCTTCTGTATTATTAATATCACTTTTTCTTTGTAACTACTTCTTTGTAGTTAGTTTCCTTAATACTTGTTTTTCTCACACAGGAATTACACATAAATATAAAATTGATCTAGGGGAACTGGCCTGGTCTTGATTCAATCTATATAGAGTATTCTGTTTAATATTCACAGTGTAAGAATGAATATGATATTCTTATATCCTATTGTTTTATGATACGTAGCAAGTGTTATCATTTTTATTTTATGCAAATGAGTATGAGAGACACATAACAATTATTTTGTCTTACATTACACGAACTTTCCCTTCACCTGAGTGAGACAGACACAAATGCCTGTCTTCTCTGCTCTCTGTCTCATCTTTCTTCATGATTTATATCTACTTGAGATATTACATTACAGTCAGTGCCTTCAGAGGTTGTTCTTAGATAAATGGCCATCATGTATTTGACCTATGCAACATTATCCTTAGAGAATTTTATAGTATTTTAATAATCACAATCTACTGGCATATGATCTTAAATGCCGAAAATATAGTACCATATGGATCAAGAATAGCTACTCCAGTATAATTCCTTTTTCTGATTTGATTTCTAAGTTAACATAGCCATCACTGTGTCTGATCAAAATTAAGATTAGAAACTGTTGTGCTTGGTTGGTGGGCCCCATATCATATATTACATTCGACTTGTGAGAATATGAATCAGACAGCAAATTTCCCTAGTTACAAACCTAATCCTCTCCTTACACAACTGCATTGTTAAATTTTCAACATTCTTTCAGAAAAGAAAGAACAAACAGGTAAAACCAAACTTGCGAAAACCAGTCTATCTTCAGATGCTTTTCTCATAAAAATGAACCTTGGCTTATTAAATTCTCTATAACTAAATTATACAATGTTTTAGGACATCATTGATTTTTGTAGAGTGAGGTTGTTCAAACCTTAGAATAAGATCATCATTGCAACTTAAGTGTTGTAATCATCATTATCAGGAACTTGAAAGAAACTAAATTGAGATTCAGGATAAATGGTTAGTTAAATAAATAACAACAATTCAGAGATAAATAGAACAAATCTTTTCCCTCTTGATTTTTTTTCTCAGCCATATTGAAAACAAGTGTTTGCAATAAAGCAACATTGATTTTTGTCTCAAGACAAAGAACTCTTCCTCAAATTATAGCAATTTCAAGTTCAAACTAACACCAAAAATCTAAAAATGCTTTTTCACAAAGTCATCATGTCTCGTTTTCTTTGCACTGAAAAAAATAGAAGGTATGTAGATGCTAATATTATTTCAAGGAATAAAATATTTTAGATAACAAAATCAATAAAGTAGTAACTCAAAAATGAGACAAAATGAATTTAGATATAAAATGGTTTATTATCAGTCATGCTAGCTGATATTTTGAAAATAGTGTTTGAAGTAATATTATTTGATTTCACTTCAAGTATGTGCAGCAATAAATTCAGGCCTAGAGTTATCCTTCACTCATATAAAATATTGAACACAGCATATCATTTTAAAATGATGTTTAGTGCACCATCGAAGGAGCAAAATGACAATCTACAATAATACTTTCTGACCTCAGCTCTCCAACAAAGCCACAGTTTAACTGGTTTATTGACAGGGTAGATTATTATAGATTAGAGTGGTTCACAGAAGATGGCAGCTCCCATTTTTTTTTTTTTTTTGCAATAGTTTAACTGAGCTGGTCTTGAAAACCTTTCATCCAAACAGCTCAAAACATTACTAGTAGGTAGTGGTATGTCTAAACATTTATCTGATAACATCTTATTTGCAGGGCCTTCAGAATCTTAATTAGCACTCATTAATTATTCCCAGGAGAAATTCTAGCATGTTTAAATCATTGAAAAATAAGACACTAAAGCTTGGGAAATGTGTCTAACTGCCCCCCCCCACCCAAGAAATGGAATTATATCACATGTCCTCCAGCACTAAACTCTGTCCTTGGACAATTTACTCATTTATATCTTGAGTAAGGAGGTAGGGGTTAAATCAGTTCGCCTCTTAAGGACTATTTGATTTGGGGGCAAGTTGCTTGACCTCTATTTGTTTCTCTTCTTACGAGTTTGTAAATAAAAATATCATGGACTTTCATTATTCTGCTTCTTTGTGAGAAGATTGAGTTAGTTTATGTATTATTTTGCTTTTCCAGACAAAGTCTATGCATAACAAATATAATTAAACACTCCTTTACGCAAATACTTTGAAGGAAGGGGTTCTTTTTTTGTACTTAGTGATATTGTGTTTTCTTAGAAACCTAAACCCTCTGTATTCTCTTGTGGAATATTTAGCAGCTGAAATCTCCTTCATTAAAGTGTCATGAACAAACAGATGGTGCCCCTAAAAAGACTAGTTTCATATTCAAGTTATTTTGCGATAAAGCAATGTCCTTGAATTGTTCAGTAAGTAATCTTCATGCTTGTGAATATAGAAGAGGAAGCCATAAGAAACAGAAGTGGAGATTGTCATATATACTAATCTTTACCCTCTGGGTACTTTACTATTGTCATAAATATCAACCCTGATCAGAATTGCACGAGGACTTCAGTCTCATTAAGTTCACCCTCTGTCCACACCGTTTGAGAATGAATAAAAGTCTTCAGTGTGATTTTTAAAGGTAACTATGTCTTTGGAATCCTCAGATGAATTTCCCTTAACTCCCGAGTACATTTTTTATTCCCACATTCGAGCCTTTCAGCTTTCTCTGAGATTTTAAAACAGTGCTCACATTTTGCTTGTTAGTGGGACTCTGACTATTACTGATAAGGAAATAGCTGAGGTCACATTTTTTAACTATTTTTGATCAGCATAAATTCATTGTACATAAAGGTCTTGTTAAGATGCATATATGCATATTTTGTAATGTATTTTGATCAAATTTGCCCTTTCATTTATTCTTTGTAATTCCTCTTCCTTAGTTTTTACATAAACATAAATTATTTCAATTATATCTCACCCTCATCACCATTTCCTTTCCACAGAGGCTTTCCGCTCTTGCCCTTGAAGGACAAGAATTTGATTACAATTAAGTCACAACATCTTGACACTTAGTAATCATATTGGCTCCATGAATGTATGACAGATGTGAATTCAAATACAGCATGATTTCAGAGTTCCAAATGCAGTTGATTTCAAACACAGCTGAGAGATATGAGAATTTACAGAATCTACATGTAGTTATTGAAAGTACTAGTTAGGATACATAAACTTCTAGAATTTATTTTTTTGTATATGTATGAATTGTGTTTTCAGTCCTCACATCTATCTTGTCTATCTTGGCTTACTTCTTCCTGAACATCACACATGCCTAGTACTGCTTCCTTCTCTGCTTTTATTCTTACTGCTACAAGACAAGGACAAAGCATTGAAATCAAGCTTTGTCTGTTGTTTCCATTTCTCCATTTAGCACGGATCAATGACAAAATACTACAAAAATTTATTAGAGGGAATGTGGAATAGCTCATTTGATGTGTCAATTTAAGGAAAATTTTTGATGAGATTAACACATATTCTTTCTGTTCTGGGGATCAAACCCAGTATTGCACTGGTTTGTCAGGCACTCTAACATTGAGCTACATTTCTCCCTGTTATTAATATTTTAATCAAATAGAATAGAATGTTTCCTTTCATAATATGGATGAAAAATATCCAATCTGTTGTCAGACCTGAGTTTAAAAATTTAGGAAGAGGGGATTCTCTAGTAGACAGGCTACACTGTCAGATCTACTAGAACGCCAGCCCATGAATCTGTATGAGTATGTTCATTACCTTGAGCTTCTCACCTCACAAGTTAATTTCTTAAACTGAATCTTCTTTTTATGTATCCATACATATCCCATTAGTCCTATTTTCCAGAGAAGCTTTTCTAATAGAAATTGATTCTCAGTTTAACATATGATATGATGGATGAAGAAATGTACAGTGCATGGATAATTACAGGAAGAATGTGATAAAAAAATTGTTGCTTCTCCTAGGTATTCTGCAAACCACCTGTGTAGTTAGTGTCAGTGGAGTTGATGCTTCTCCAGTATGATGTCACTTAACCTTTTCAGCCATAACATAGATGGCTATGTGGATTCCTGGATACTCTCAGCTTAGAAGAGGGCTACAGTTTCTTTGGTATACCAAATTATGGAAAACATGTACACAATGGGGAACATTTGTCAAATGTAAGGAAATATTTCTTGTTAATGAATTAACATAAAATGAAGAGGCCCATTCAACTCACATTATACTCAACAAAAATTGAAATACTCTATCCAGTCAAGAAACAGGAAAATTCTTACTACAAGTACCTTCTCATTTTTATTATCTTCAAGTACATTACAAAGGGGTTCTCATGTTATGAGTTGTTTCTTGTCCATGTAGTATTTTTGGTTTTAATACTACTAATAGAGTTTAATAATTCTAGAAGGGAAAGAACAAGACAATAATAAAATCAGTCTTTGAGATTGATGTCTCCCAGCAATGTTAGAATCTTGGAGGCATCCAGTAAAATGTCAATGGGAAATACAGATAGCATAACTGTACCAGTGCTGAAAGCAGTGAAGCCTGCTTCCCACGGCAGCTTTCACTAAGAGGCTCCGTTTCACAATTTTATTCTTAAATTCTCCTTCCAACCTCCCATGGAAGGCCCTATACCTATCTTCTCTCTGATCACTTTTCTTGCTCTACTTTCATTGTTCATTGATGCTTTTTAAAAATGAACTGTAAAAACTTTTAGATGTATATGCATACTTACCATTATTTTACTTATGTACATTTTCTGGTGTGACTTCTTTTCTTGCCTTTTCTTTTAGGCCTCAGGTTGTTTATGTGAGTTTAAAGAGAACATAGGGAGCAAATGAGTGAAAGTTTACATGAAAATGAAGCGACTCATATTAATATGACATTATATTACTGTTTTATTCTAGTTACATAAGTATTTATCATAAGTCAGTTCTAAGCAAAGAGAATCTTGATAAGGAGCCATTGTTAGAGTCCAAGAATAATCACTGACCCTGTGATGCTTGATCTGAAGATAAGAAAAGGCAACTTGTGTGGGGCCGGGAGTTTGGCCTAGTGGTTAAATGCTTGCTTAGCATGCATGAAGCCCCGGGTTCGATTCCTCGGTACCACATACACAGAAAAAAAAAAGCCGGAATTGGTGCTGAGGTTCAAGTGGTAGAGCTCTAGCCCTGAGAAAGTCCAAGGACAGTGCTCAGGCCCTGAGCTCAAGCCCAGGACTGGCAAAAAAAAAAAAAGAAAAAAAAAAAGGAAAGGCAACTTGTGGTCCAAATTTGTGCAGTACCTTCTGTTTGTGCTTTGTCCTTTCTGAAGTGCTTTGAGCATTTGCATATACCACAGACAAAGTCCTCTTCACAGTGTTTAGTAGGGGGCATTGATAGCTTCTTTAGGCTCCAGCACTCTACTTCCCAGGTACAAATAGGGCCTTCACTTCAGAAAATCTGTACTGTCATCTGTCATTGTCCTATATTGAGCTGTTTTCCTATATCAACCCAACATAATATTTTCTTCCATGTGGCGACATTTTAAACCGAGGAAATGTCTTCTCAATGAATAACTTATGCAAAAATTTGAATTCATAGTAGACGCCCTGATTTCAGAGTTATGTTTCCTCCACTGTATTCTCTAATCTATGGTAACCAAATACACAAAGAAGTGTTCATTTGTTTTTCCAGCAGACATTTTTTTTCCCCTTTGGCAATGGCTTCTTCAAACTGTTGCTCAGACTGGCCCAAATCTGAGCTTCATGTAGCATTGAAATCTACCAAACATGTAGCTTTGCTTAGATTTTAACTGTGACAAATCACCCTGCACCAGAATCAATTCCAATTGCATCAAAGACCTTGAGGTTAAAGCAGATACTCTGCAAATATTATAGGAAGGAATAGGAGAAACACTAGAGATTCTTAATAAAGACCCAGAAACACAACAAATTAAGGAAAAGTTGGACAAGTGGGATTGCATTAAACTGCAGAGTTTCTGCATGGCAAAAGACATAGTTCACAAGATAGTAGCCCACAGATTGGGAGAAGATCTTCATTGGCCATACAACAGATAAAGGCTTCATATTTCAAATATACATAGAACTAAAAAAATTAGACTGTTCAATAACAAATTCTAAAAGAAACAACCACCCCATTAAAAAGTGAGGTAAAGACTTCAAGAGAGGCTTGTCTGAAGTGTCATGGTACTGGGTCTTGAACTCAGAGCCTGGGTTCTATCCCCTACTTTTTGTTGTTGTTGAATTGCATTGTTTTGTTTTGTTTTTAGCTCAAGGCTGGTGCTCTACCACTTGAGTCACAGCTTCACTTCTGGCTTTTTTTTTGTGTGAGTAATTGAAGATGAGTCCCATGGACCTTCCTGTCCAAGCTTCAAAGAAAGCCAAAGGGACCAACTGGGTTTGGATTCTGTCACCTTACAACAGTCATATCTATGAGTAGAGTTAATTTCTTCTCTTCATCTGTTCTCCCCACAGATTTATTTCCTCTGTGTTGATATACTAGGCTGGAGCTGAGTTTAGCATTGTTTCCACATCTTTGTTAGTAGGAGCTAAGTCTTTTTAATACTCATTTTTTCTTCTAATAGTATGAAAACACATTTTTCAGTATTGTTAGATGGACAAACAATATGATGTATTTAGAGTCAACACTCATAGGAAATCAGATTTCTGCTTTTGAATTGTGATTCTTTCCCTCATTTGTTTGAAAATGTTTAGGAGAGAGAAGTAATATGTTATAAAGGAATATCTGAAAAAAATGAGAATAAATCATGAGTAAGAGAATAAAATAGATGAGAATGAAAGAATAAGTGCAGTGCAAGGAAGCAAACAGTGGGAGAGTTTGCAACTTTTTTTAAAATAGAGAACCAAAGATACTATGTAGCTACATTATCTGTTGAACAATCTGAAAGAAAAATGTACCTAAACATAAATTTATTATTTAATTTTTCAGAAATTGGATATTTACCAACTACCACTCTGAACCATTCTGGGTCATCCTGTTTCTAGGATGTATTGGTTGGTTGATGAATCGGTGGTCTCAGGACCTAAGGTGGACTGACTTCTGGCCTTCCAAATTGTCACACCATTTGGAAAGGGGAGCTGGAAGTGGAAACCACTGCTTTGGTTTAGAAAGGTAGACTACAGAGAAGAGATAAGACAAACATATTCTTGTAGCCTCAAAGTACAGAAAGAGTAACCTTTGAAGTTTCAGAACTCTCAACAGAAAAACATCAAATGTATGACAAAAAGATCTATGCAAATCAGAAGAACTGGAGGGAGACAAATGAAGAAAGATCTTCACAGAATTTGTTAATATTTCAACTTGTATCAAAAGCTAACCAAGATGAATAATCAGAGCCTCATGTAAAATTCTGGTATGCTCAATCCCATAAGGACATTATCAGGATAGCCCATAGCAGAGTAAGTTGGAATTTGCAAGCAGGGAAAGAAGGTCAAGAGAAAGAGACCACAGACTAAGGTTCCATATTTCTTTTTGACTGTCTGTGGTCTGTTATCAATAGGAAGGTAAAAAGTAAGACTGGTATAAGGGATGGAAAAATGCCCAGAAAGTTATTTTTGAAGATTTTATTATAAAAATCTTAGTCATGCAAAAAAGTAGAATAACCCACATATAACAAGTACATACATGCTGATATTTGCTTTATTTGTATTCATAACAAGTGCTAAACCAGTTTAAAATAAATTATGGTCACAGTTTATCTAGCCAATGTAGTATGTGTTTCTAAATACAAAAAGGACATTCTTCGATATCTTAATCTTATCAAATGAATTTACAGATAGCCTTGGTCCAAAGTGTTAGCCATAGGATATTCCAATTCTAACCCTAATTTACCTAAAGCGTTCTCATAGGTTTAACAACCATCTCTCAAAATTTCCTGTGGGATAAAATTAAAATGCCATTGAGAGTCGAGTAAAATATGTTTAATTTAGTTAGATGTGAAGGCCTCTGCCTTTACTATATGTAAGTTTCTGTCTGATATTTTTAATTTGTGAGAGGGTGAATTCAGACTATAGTAATTAGCATTATTTTGTGTGTGGTGCTGAGGAATGAGACAGGGTTTTGCACATGCTTAGTTAGTGTTTTATGAATGAGCTGTTATCTCCAGCTACAGCTATTCTCTGTTAGGGTTATTTCCACAACCTGGAAAAGAAATGTAGATACAATTCAACGCTCTTTAATGTTCCAGCCTCACAAGTCTCTGGCTGACACTGTAATTTGTAGTTGGAATACCTGTCAGGCACATTGATCCTTTGCCAGTGACACCTAAAACAACAGGAACTATACTTCAAGAAGAATCTGTATCTTTAATAATTTACAGCATGATACTAAATAAATAAAAGCGTAAAATAGAAAGACATTCCCAGCTTTCTTCTCTCCGAACTTTCACATCTGTGGCATACACAGGTGTGAGAAATGTGCTTGTGAAAGCCATTGGCTTGTAACTGTAGAAAATTAAATTATGAGCCGGGCACGGTGGCTCAGGAAGTTGAGACTTGAGGATTAAAGTTCAAAGTCAGCCCAGGCACAAGAGGACCTGAGACTCTTATCTCCAACTAACCTTAGAAAATGGGAAGTGGCCTTAGCTCAAGGATAGGGTGGTAGCCTTGAGCTGAAGAGCTCAGGGACAGCTCTCAGGCTGAGTTCAAGCCCCACAACTCACACACACACACACACACACACACACACACACACACACACACGAAAAAAAGAAAATTAGATTACAATTATTGAAGATGTTTGTTAGAATTTTCAGCCTTTCCTTGGCAGAGTGACAGAGATGTTGTAGAGCAAATATCCCAGTTATAACATCAGAATGAAAGCTTTTATTTCTAGAAATTTACTAAAATGTTCCCAAGCTTCTATCAGCATCTACTAATTGCCTGTGTGACCTCTTTTGCTTTATGCTAATAAGAATAGCTTCATTTGTGATCTCAGTTCTCTCTGGCTCTAATTTGCATTTTTTCAATGGCAGGTCTGGTAAATTCAGTAAATGTCAAACAGTAAATGTTTTGGCTAGTATGAGCTATGTGGTCTCTGTTGCAGCTGTTGTGTTTTGCAATATAGTGTTAAGGCAGTCACAGATATTGTTTGTGAGTGAGCATGGCTGTTTTAATAAATCCTTATCAATATTCCTAATTTAATTTTCAAGTTATCAAATATAATCTTTCTTTTCATTTTAAAAAAGGGTGTCAAAATGAAAAAACAAATGTTCTAAGCTCCCAGATGATACAAGAATGAAGTGAAATTTAGCCTTTTGTCTTTGGCCACTGGAGTTTACCAACACCTTTTCTCAATCATTTATTGTTAATCTTATCCATTTCTCTCTTTGCCATTTTCTGTCTCTTCACTTCCTCTCTCTCCTACATCAATGGATCAATTAATGATTTCAATAACTTTTGCTATTCATGGTCTCTTAAAAATACCAAGACAACTTTATGGTATAAAAGAAATGTTCACTACTATTTTTTTTATTAAAATCAGTTGTACTGTTATTGCTTCTGTCATTAAATATTAATAATGAAGGTCAAACTTAAGGTTAAATCGTATCTCTGATGGCAAGACTTAGCTTACGAATTAGACTTCCCTCATTAAAATCAACCCGTGTTGGAAGTTCAAATTTTTTTTATCAATATTTATCCTTAAAATGTATTACTCATAAAAGTTTATCTGTACCTATAAATAATGATCCAGTTGATTCTAAGTTCTGTTAGGTTAAGCAAATAATTTATGGAGGCAAATTTTAACTAGAAATATATTGACATTAACTATTCATGTAGTAGTTCAGGGGTAGACTCTTGTCCATCATCTTTTAGATTTAAACCTCTCATCAAAAACAAAAAAATAAAAACATAGTCCCAGATCCTTTGATATTTTTCCCAATAAGATATGGGAACGTTATGCTCCTTCATGATATATTTATGGCCTTTCCCTCTGAATGAGGACGTGACTTTTAGTCATTCACGAACAACCAATACAGTTCAATGGCAGAGACTAGGACAGAGAGAAGCCAGGCTGCTTCTGTGTGATTTGTCTGGGACATCCATTCTGGGGGTAGAGATCATCATGTAAGATGTCTCATTCTTCTGAAATGGCATTAGTGGTGGATCCACATTCAGGTTCCCTGTTTCACAGCTGAATCCCCTAACAACAGCCAATACTAGCCAACAGTCATGTGAGTTGACTGATTTCCAATTGAGGGATTTCCAGTCCATTGGAACCTTTGGGTGATTCCTGAGTGCAGGGTATCTGAGCTCCAAGTGAGAGTTATCTGTGGAGAAATCCCACAATTGTAAGCAAAATGAAATGAATGTTTTGGCTGCAAAGTCCAAGGGTTTATGTTTTATACTACCAAATCATTGCACTCATATCTTTGAAACAGTAGTGTATTTCTAATCTGGACTCAAGGATTTGTACTTTAAGTTTCAACTGCAGCTATCATTTAATAACTAGCATCGTTTTCTTTATTTTGAGATTTAAAAATTAACAAGAGTGTCCATTGAGTTGTGTGAGAATTAACCTAGAATAGACTTGTGCTATGGCACTCCCCCCTCTGCTCCCATATGAGCTTTTTAATCAGGAAACAATTAGTGTACAGGGCTCTGTCATCAGAAATCATGTTTCTACTTGACTTAATTCTCCGTCATTCCCATTTTAAAATGCTAAATGCTGAATGCTTTTTTTTTTTACCAGGAGACCTATATTTTCATTTTGTCCTGAGCCTTTCAAGTTATATTGGTATTTCTGTATGCAGTGCCCATATGTTGGTGTATACTCCTGTGTAAGTGAGAACATGCATGTGTATACATATACACATACAAGCACACACAGTGCCCATTTTTTCAGTGGATATTTTTGAGGTAAGGTCTAGATTCCATTCCGGGTGTATGTCTGGACTTCAACTCACCTATTGCAGGCTTCTTGTAGTTAGGGGTAAATTCTGTCTCACAGTACTTTTTCCAATGAGATAGAGGCTCATTGACCTTTCCTAACTGGATGAGCTGGAACCACAACCTATCACATAGATACACTACATATGCAGTCCACTACACCCACCTAGGAATTGAGAAGGGGCCTCTAGAGCTTTTCTTCCAGGTTAGCCTTAAGCTGTAACCTTCTGCTTTTAGCTTCCCAAGTAACTAGGATTATTATATCACTGTCTGGCTTCAGAGATTTTGTTCAGGTTGAGAAAGTTACAAATTTTGCTTTCCTCTATTCATAACAAAGTAAACCACTAGACAACCAATGAATTCATCCAGTTTTGATCTTGACATTTAATTAAGATGTCTGCTGAGTTTTAAATGCTAAGGTTATTTCCCTAGAATCAGTATCATATGAAACTCCTTAAAAACATTTTAACTGAATATGTAGAAGGTACTATGGGTGATTTGATGTGCTCAATATATATGATATTCATATCTACATTCTCAAATAATTACCACATCTTTATGGAGAAATCATTGAACATCCTCTATTCTAGCTTTTAAAGGAATGCTATATATTAATGTCATCTATCACTACTTCATTGTACAATAAGACACCAGAGTTTCTTTCAACCATGTAATTATAACTTAATAGCCACTAATCAGCTTCCTTCCTCCTGCCCTCCCTACTGCCCTCCTCAGCCTCTGATACTCTCAAGTTTTTTCTACTACACATATCAGTAAGATCACATGGCACTTATCTTTCAGTGCTTGCCTTACTTCACTTAACCAACAATCATCTATTTCCATGTTGTCACAGATGACATTTTTCTCCTTTATGTGATCTTTCTGTGCCCGAACCACATTGTTTTATCCTTTTATCATAAGCTGAGAGACACAATCTTGTTTCTATTCATGGATATTGTGTTGTGTATAAGACTGTGAAGAACATGGAATTGTTTTATTTCCTTTCCATTGTAGATATAGTTAGCAGTAGAATTGCTGGATCATACCATAGTTTTATTTTTTGTAACCTTTTGGAGTGCCTGTCCAATTTTCAAATGTCCACCTTAATTTACATTACCTTCGGAAGCACAGAACTCCTTATGAAGTTGCTATCACATGCTCTGGTCAGTGGGCCGAAAAGAAAAGGTCTCCTTTTATTTTTCATTAAACTGGGATTTGAACTTAAGGACCTTGTACTCCCTAGACAAGTCCTCTATCACTTGAATCCTATTCCCAAGCCCTGGAAGTCCTCATTTTAGGAGAAAGATCAATAGCAGATTTAAAACAGAATGAGAGTTTTTAGCAGTTACACTGGCATCAAATGATTCTTTTTACTCTGTGCCAGCTCTATGACCTTGAGTGAATAACCTCATCTCTGAAACTTCTGCCACACTGTAAAAATGAGGAAGTACTTTCTAAACTAAAGACTTGTAAAGATCAGGCACAAAACCTAATAATCCCATTATAAGCATTTGTTTTTTCCCCATTAAGGGAATGCCAAAATATGGTTCCATCATTTGGGATACAAAAGATGAGTGAACTCCAGAAATGTATCTTTTTAAAAATAGATAACTGTACAGAAATTCTCTCTCTGAAGTTAGAAAAAAAAAGTTGATT
The DNA here is from genome assembly GCF_031878675.1 of Megascapheus bottae. Classification (NCBI taxonomy): domain Eukaryota; kingdom Metazoa; phylum Chordata; class Mammalia; order Rodentia; family Geomyidae; genus Megascapheus; species Megascapheus bottae. The sequence goes on along the minus strand of NC_143520.1, from coordinate 4,527,175 downwards.
ATAAAGGGGTTTGCCAAAAGGGATATTGTCCTTTTGACCTGAAAGATCTTGCTGTTAAGTAGCTGCGTGGGACAATTTCTTTGATATAGTAATATGCTTTGGCCAATCAAATCTCAGAATTGATTCCCATTTAACCAGAAGGATAATTGAATTTTTATCTTGGCATGAGTTCTGGTTATACCCTAGCCGCTTTCTATCTGCAAATCCATCTTCAACTCCATACCAGTTTAACCTTCCCCAGAGAACCACTCACAAATACTACATTCCTGAACACAAAACCTTTAGATGTCTTCCATTGCAGATGAGATCACAGATAAACTATTTAACAAGCAATTAAATGTCTTCTACATCTGGCTCCACTTTCTAACTGCTTCCTTACATACGATTCCTTTCTAGTCGACCATGTCTTTATTTCCCCACTACATTTTAGAAACTTCCTTCTGTAAAGCTTTTCTTATCCTCTTTACCTATTGAAATCCAACTTAATTTTAGAAATTGTTCTCTAAATAGGTTTGAGCAGTCTTCCTTATAAAATTGTATCAGTATGTCAACTCAAGTTGTGACCAATACACACAACTAAGTGTAGAGTATGATTCATAACACAACCACAGCTCAAATGGAGGAGCAGGGGAAAGAGGGAGAAATGGCTTTCACTCTGGGTCTTGAGAAAATAATTCTTCCTATAGTAATTAACATTTGAAGAGAGAAAAAAGTCCAGCATTGAAAGCAAATGAAATACTGGAAAATGTAGGATAATCTCAAGGAATGTGGTAAAATTCAGCATTGGCAAAGTGTGCACAAAACATTTTAGGGAGCTTGGTAGATTGGATCTTGATTGTACAGACATTATAAATGTCAAGCTAAGAAATTTGTACTGGAACTCTTTCAAAGTCATTAAGCCACAAAAGAGTGACAGATAAAATGAAAGGTATGTTGCACAGAATTGAGGAGCGGGAAAGCCTTTATGATGACACAATTATAGTCATTAGAAAATTGAGTTGCTTCACAGAGAATTAAGGCACTTCACAGAGGGCTATAAAGGAAAGTATAGAAGTGAAATGAAGGAACAGATGGGAAATAGATACAGTCAACATCACATAGTGAATGGATGAGGGGATAAAAATATGGATTCCACAGGTGGAACAGGTATTGCATGTTTGTTCCGAGTATATACCTTGAATCAGACTGCCTGGATTAGCAGTCTAATGTTCTTTAACTTTGTGCCTCAATTTCCTCCTTTATGAGAACAAAATGTAACAGTTAAATGTATAAAGGAGAAATGTAGCATGTTTTTCCTTTACCATGACACAAATTCATGGCTGATAACCTTATAAAAAGGCAGATAAGCAACACAAATGGAAGAAAATTTGTTCAATATAGATTTGATGTGACAGTGGAGCCTTAAATAAAAGATTCAAAGATCTTATGGAATCTGTGTTTGCTTATTTATTTATGTATTGATTTATTTACATGTCATCTGTCAGGCTAGCATTCTACCGTGTTGAGCCATAGCACCACTTCTAGTTTTCTGGTGGTTATTTGGAGATAAGAGGTTCATCTTTGTGATTGTTGTTCTTAATGTTTAAATTTCAACATCATTTGGGACAGCGGAGTAGCATGTTTGTAATACCAAAACTTGCAAGGCTTAGGCAGGAGTATCAAAAGTGGGAGGCTTTCTGTATAGCAGTTTTACTATGAAGGGAGGCTTCAGGGAGAGCAAATAAACAGCAAATAAACAGAAACAAAACAATTTAAGAACTCTCCAGGCCACAATTATGTAAGTGTTGTATTGATTAGAACTTTACTGTGGAGTTCTATTTTAAAGGATTTTTTTTAGACTCAAGCCTGAACACTGTCCTTGGTTTCTTTTTCTCAAGATTAGAGCTCTACCACTTCAGCCCCAGCACCATTTCTGGCTTTTTTCTATGTATGTGGTACAGAAGAATTGAACCTGGGTTCTTGTGCATGCTAGGCAAGCACTCTACCACTAGGCCAAACTCCCAGCCCAAGGATTATTTTATACTTACTAAAGGAGTGTCACCAGCACAAAGTTTTATCAAGTTCTATGAAAATTATGATTGTTCTTCATTTATACTTGTAGAAAAGTACTGACTGATTAAGTGGTCAGTTCCTATCAGTTTCAGAATTTTAAACAGAAGATCTCTACAGTTGGAAAGAGTGCTAAACATATTATTTTCGTCATGGAAGTTGAAAAGCAGAGCAAACCACAGTATTTATTTTAGGATAAAATAGAAAGACTAAGCAAATGGAGTCTTTTATTGAATGGTTGCTTTTTTTTTTTTCCTCAGGATGCCATAGTCTCGGTTAGGATTTGACTTTATTTACGGTGACCAGCCAGGGTCAGCAGAGTTAACCAGCGTCCCATGGGAAAAATACTGCAGAGCCTATGTGTTTCTTCAACGGGTTCCTAAGGTTTAGAAAAAAACAATGTGTACCTCTCCTACTAAGCACTGAGCGGAATGCGTCAAAGTAGTTCCACATTTTCAATAGTTTCACTATATTGAGATCATCATCTGTGTAGGAAAATATATTAAGTATTTTGAAGAATATTGAGTCTACGAATGGAGACTAATGTATACTAATGTACTAATGTACACACACACACACACACACACACACACACACACACACATATTTCCCAGTTCATTTTCTTCATTTCCAAGTCCTTACAGAATGCTGACTTGAGTTATGTATTACCCAGTTGATTTCCTTCATTTCCAGGTCCTACAGAGTGCTGACTTGAGTTACTTGAGCTCTGTGAGGCCACTTGAGTACTAGAGAAAGAGTTGTTTAATGCATGGTGGATTTCCTATGTAATACAGGACTTCAAGGGTTAACGAATTTCCCCACGTTAAATGTCCTCCTTCTGTCATTTGGAGACATTGTTTTCTGATTTCTTTTAACTTAGAAGCTGTAATTCTGGCTTCAGTTTTGGTTTGATATTGTTCATTGCTAAAGTAGGTACAATCCTATTTGGTCCTCAGCAGCTTGATTTTTCATACCTGTCAAAGTAAATTTTATTCAGTCAGATAATTCTGAATCAGCTGCATGGTCCAAGGAGGAGTGTGTGTGTGTGTGTGTGTGTGTGTGTGTGTGTGTGTGTGTAATTTTGGAAAAGTACATCTCATAATATTGAGCATTTTTGATGAACACATAATTTAAACTTCTTTAAGCAGACCCAGAGGAAAATGGACTTTCATATTCTTTATCTTAAACATCTGGGAGATACTTGGGTAATGCGTGGAGCCAAAAAATAATTGTATCATTTTCTTAAACCAGCAGTCAGCATTGGTCAAGTCTCTCATGCTCCTGCATGCTGTTCTTCATTTTTTTTTTTGCTAGTCCTGGTGCTTGAGCTTAGGCCTGGCTTTTTCTATGTAGGTTGTACTGAGGAATCAAACCCAGATCTTTGTGCATACTAGGTAAGCACTCTACCAGTAGGTCATGCTCCCAGCCCTACTCTCCATCACACTTGTACTCATCACCTGGAAAATCTGCATAGATCTCATCTTTCTCACCTCTAATAATTACAAACTTTGTAATTTTATCTTTGTGGTAAAGTTATACTGTGTCTTAAAATCTTGACAATTAAAAGATAATGCTTAGATTTTTAGCACAGCTCACCTCAGCAGGTCAATGATCCTTTGGCTGAAGAATTGAGTCACATGATTTATACAATCACTGTATTTAACTCTCATTGCAGTCATGTAAGGTATGCACCATTGAACACATTCAACAGTCAAAAGAGGGAAAAAAACAAATATGATTAAGTAACTTGTTCAGTCATATTGACATAGCTGAAAATCACGTTTCATATTGCTTGCTTTTGTTATGAGAATCTTTGATTGTACTTTGAATAAGTTATGCCACTTAAAGACAATAAGTAGTGAATGTCAAAAGAAACACTATGTAAATACTCTAGAATTATGTCAACTTTTCTCTTTTTCTTTCGGTGGTCCTATGATTTAATCTTGGGATCTTGCATTTGCTGTCCTGCTGAGTGTGCCTCCAGTAATTTCTTTTTTTAATACATTTTTTTACATGGGGTCTTGCTTCCTGGACTTTCATCTATTACTTTAGGCTTCTCTTTCTGGCTTGGAACACAGGCTGTAAGCACTAGACCCAGCTACTAGTTTGGGAAGTATCTTGAGGACTTTTTCCAGTCTGGCCTCAAATGGAGATCCTTCCCATTTTGGCCTTTCAATTAACTAGAATATCAGACATGAATCACTGATTTCTGACATTGATTAATGAATTAATTATTGTTATCCTCAAAAAATTATACAAGGGAATTTCAAAGTGGCAAGTGAATTTCTGTGTAAAATGCATCTTCATCAGAGCCATCATTGATGTTTTTTGAATAAGGGAGGAAAATATGTGCACATTACTCTAAAGCAACCATCAAGCCGCTATTACCCAAGCCAAATTCTGGCCCATTTCTATCTCTGTTGGCTGATTTTAAAGCTTACACATTTTTAGAATTGCTATCTACATTATGCTTTTTATAGTCATCATCTTTTACCTTTTAGGTTTGTATGGTGTGTGTGTTTGTATGTGTGTGTGTGTTTGTGTATTATTTCACTTTGGGAGCTATAAATTCTTTCAGGATAGGATTTGTGTATAACTATTCACATTTCATCTCAGCTAAAGCCCTATATTATGAAAGTGTCTTGAAATATTTGGTAATAGTTTGTAACCAGATGAAACCCTTGCTGTCTAACATCTGAGACAAAGCTGAAACCTTTATTTTTACTAGGAATCTCTTTTGTAAGAATTAAGGTATGAGGATAGATTTGTGAGACGTTTTATTCTCTGAAACATAAAAAGAATCTGTGAACACAAAGTATTCATCTCTTCAAATATATGAAATTCAAACACAATTGCCTTGGCATTAAACATTTGAATTTGTATGCAAGATGTCAAAGTTATATAATTTTTCTGTCAAAGATAGTTGGATGTGCTTACTAGCTTTTCATATTTCCTCATGTATAAGCAGATGTACTTATAAGGACAAATGCACTTTTTGTATGTGGAAAACTTTATTATTGCACAATAACAAAAATGTCTTACTTATCTCTGAGACATTTGTAAGAAACTGTATGTTATATTAACCAAATGTAGGGCAAGTTGCAATTGATCTTGTGTTCCATTATCACTTTTATTTTTATGTCATGATCCTAAGCTTATATTTTTAGTATTTATATGGTAAAAAAGATAGGAATTACAAACATAATGCTAGAGTTACATAAATTTTATAAAAATCAATTCTAATAAATTGTCTTGTAAACACAGAGAAGAGATCTTCAGTTGTAAGGCCTAGACTTCTGGCTCTTCAATTATTGGCCCTGATTGGGAGGAAAGCATTCATTTTGCCAAAAGAACTAGGAGGTTTAAATAAAAGTAAGTAATAATGGTTTTGTAAATTAAAAAGAAGTACACATAACTGGGAGTAAAACCTCATTCAACCACTATGGAAAGCAGTATTGTGATTCCTCAAAAAAATAAACATAGAACTCCCTTTGACCCAGCAATTCCACTCTTTGGCAGAAACAAGGGCATACTAAAGCCCTTGTCATTGCAGCACTATTTACAATAGCAAAGATATGGAACCAAACCAAATGCCCCTCAGTAGATGATTGGATCAAGAAGATGTGGTATTTATATTCAATGGAATTCTATGCTGCTGTCAGAAAGAATGACATTGCCTCATTTGTAAGGAAATGGAAAGACTTGGAAAAAAATCATATTAAGTGAAATAAGCCAGACTTAAAAGAACATAGGCTCAATAGTTTCCCTCATTTGTAATAATTAGTACAAACCTAGGACTCACCTAGCAGAGGATTTCAATAGCTAAAAACCAAGATACATAAGGCCATATAGGATGAGGCTAAATGAAAGGATCTCCAGGATATGGAAACAAGAGCTTAATCTTGTGTGATTGTTGTTCTTAATATACTATGTTACTTCTCTTTTCTTTTGTTATCCTTTGGTTAATCCTATGTTGTTACAGTATCCAACTTTATTACTTGATATATTGTATATATGTTTGTTTATTTGAAATATGAAAGGGATGGAGGGAAAAACAAGTTGAGTGGGAGGGGTTGGGGTGGTGGGAAATGGGGACAAAAACCATGATAAGGGCTCTCAGTGTGTGAGAAGTAATGAACCTTCTATATAACTTCTATATAACTGTAACCCCTCTATACATTACAATAATAATAAAAAGAAGTACAGACTATTATTGCTGACAATGTAAAGACTTCATGTAATGAATAAAGGAAACACAAGAAATACTTCATAGAATAAAATGAAAGCCTGTCTCTTGATTGCCAAGTAGATCCTCAGAGCAGAACACCTGATTTCATATGAGTTTTGAGCCTGCTATAGCGCTGCTTGTAGCCGTAGATACTTGGGAGGCTGAGGCAGGAGGATCACTTGAGCCAGGAATTCCTACTAGCATGGGTCACAGAGAGAGCTCACATCCTGCTGCTCTCTAAATAAAGAAATAAATTCACTTGTTGAGGGTCTTAAAGGCAATCAGAAGTTATTTTTTTATTAAAGAATTTATTAACATTGATTTTTACATCCTATTTCAAATGATGTGTTTAATGAACAAGTATTCAAGAAGGGAATCTCTATATACAATCACTAGCACTTAGTTTTCAGAACATAATCAAAATTAGGCTAAGGGTTTGTATATCATAGATACATATTGATCTATGTAATAAAACATTGTGTCTATAGAGTCATAAATTCAGAAGTTATCACCATGTCTGACCATTACTAGTGCTACCAGCACCTATGTAGCCACACATTGTCCTAGCTTAGATGCTGTCCTAGCAGCCAGCATCGGTCCTGCTTATCCACTTCACACAGATGACACAGAGAAGTTAACTTTCAGGGGCACACAGAAACATAAATATAATGGTGCATATTTTGCCTATTAGTATCAATTATACTTTCCTAATCAGATGAAATTGAATGGTGATAGTAAATTATAATTACATCAAATAAATAAAACTATGGTTCATAGCCAAGCATGGTGGTTTAAGGCTAATCCCAGCTACTCAGGAGGCTGAGATCTGAGGATCAAGTTTCAAAGCCAGCCTGGGCACAAAAATACCTGAGACTTTTATCTCTAATTAACCTCTAGAAGATGGGAAGAGGGGCTTGGCTCAAGGGTAGGGTGGTAGACTTGAGTTGAAGAGCTCAGGAACAGTACCCAGGCCAAGTTCAAACCCCAGGACCCACAAAAAAACAGAAAAAAAACCCCAAAAACCCTGTGGTTGAGTTATTCTATTTGTTTCTTTATCATTTTGGGGTAAATATTATTGATGTGTTTCTTTTAAACTCTCAGAATTACAAAATGTAACCTATATGTAACATATAATACATAAAGCATTACGTGATTGTAACAATCTCAGATGTACTAACTTGTTCTAGCTCATTTTTTCTGAGAGACCTCATCCAAACCACGTGGTTCTACATCTATTTGCCCACAGATATTCAATCCTTGGGGGATAGGTCAATGCCACTTGAGTCAGGACACCTGGCCATTCCAGTGTGCTCTGTGCATGTAGAAAACAAACTTTCATTATCATAATACTTAATGAGATCTTAATGAAATGTTTTGCAATGTTTTCTTTCTCTACTATACAAGAATTTTAAAATGTGTGAAATGTCTTGCTCCTAAATTAACTCTAGCCACTTAAAACTAATATAAGGCAGAGGCTATATATAGGCAAGTTCAGGAATAAAGGATAAGATAAAAATGAAATAGATCTCATATATATAGTCATCATTTTCTTTATTTCTTTCTCTGTATCCAGTACAGATAAGCCAATAATGATAAGGTGGAAAAGTATTTATCTTGCTATTTGTGTTATATTCTATTATGCACTGATGGTAAGTCATTATGAAACAACCAGTTTAATTTATTAATGAATTTATCTCTGTTTTTTTTTCCAGTCCTGGGGCTTGAACTCAGGGCCTGAGCACTGACTCCTTGGCTTGAGCTCTACCACTTGCACCATAGTGCCATTCTATATATGTGGTACCGAGGAACTGAACCCCAGTCTTAGTGCATGCTAGGCAAGCACTCTGACACAAGACCAAACTCCTGGCCCTATTACTATATTTCTTTCTTTTTTTATTGTTGGGATCACAGTTACAGTCAATAGGTGGTAGGTGCATTACTTCTTGAACATTAATACCCCCTCTCATGTTTTTGTATCTATTTCCTTCCCCCACCCTCACCTGAATTTCTTTAAGAGTAGTATTTGTACTCTTGCTCCACATTTATTGAAATGTGGTTCACAAATCTATTGTTCCAGAATTGCATTGATGTTATTTAAAAATGCACTGTATCTGAGGATGGTGGGATGAGATTCTGGGGAAAAGCATTTTTTTTTTACAATGACACGTGATTCTGAAGCTCTGAAAATTAGAATAACACATTGCACATTCCTCATTGATTGGTTACTTGGAACAATTCTTTCATTTGTTTATGATTTCTAGACTATATTATCTAGTTAACAAACAGTCCTCTTGCAACAATCAGAAAATATATGCATTTGCTTCCTGTGTTACTTAAAGGCAAGCCAAGCTGTTAATATAAAAAATAGCTGTTCTTGAAAATTTTCCCAAAGTGTTTCTTACAATGAATTTGATTTAGAAAGGAAAGAAAGGAGGAAAAGATGGGACGGAGTGAGAATTCCTAGAGCTTGTGCTTTTCAATTTCTAAACAAGCAAAGTATGTTATGCAAAGATAACCTGCAGAGAGTGGAATTTTAAGTGTCATGAAATAGTCATTGTGGGTGGGCACAGTGGCTAGCTACTTGGGTGGCTGAGATACGAGAATTCAAAGCCCTCGACCCTTATCTTCAATTAACCATGAAAAACTGGAATGGATCTGTGACTCAAGTGATAGTGTTAGTTAGCCTTGAGCAAAAAGTTCAAGGGCTATGCTTAAACCCTAGTTTAAGCCTTAGTACTTGTGCATCTGTGTGAACACACCCACCCACCCACACCCCCCTCACACACATTCATTGAATAGAAGGTCATAAATACATTAGACTCCATGAGTAAAAGTAGGCATGGTCCATTCTCTGTGGAATGGGTGACAGTCTGCTTTGGGTCAGGCAATAGCAGAGACAAGGTTCAGTTCTCCAGGCTCTCCTATTACCATGCACTCCTTGAGAGTTGTAGTTTCACTTTAAAAGATTCCATAAGGCGTCCAATTATGGGAGAAAATGACAGTGGAACATTATTGCAGATCCAGTGAATTTCCCTTAGATTTGGTCAGGCTTTCTTTCTTCAATTTGTAGGTCATACTTTTGGTGAGGCAGCTTTACAGAAATACATATTGGAATGCCTTTTCTCACCCAATCAGTAAATATCAGCCCGAAAACTTGAAGTATCTATAGTAGTTTTCTTACTTGCAACTAGAACACACAAAAGTTACAGTTACAGAAACCTTCTAACTTGGTTTTTGAAAATTGGCACCTGTGTTCCTTATAAGAATAGCCTGAAGATAAATATGACAGTGTCTTGAGCGGATTTAAGGCAGAAGAAAGGCAAGTCATAAATATTAATATTAGTGTTCCTTTTGACACAGCTAGCCTACCAATCTAAATTGCTGTTATCAGCACAATGTGAATGACTGCCGGCCTTCCTTTCTCTCTGATGGCTCTGTTCCTAGAGTCACAGTGAGCATATGTGGCAATAGCCAGACTTAATACAAACACAAATGTTTGCTCTAGCTGTGCCCGACTTGTTAGAACAATCTTTGAAAAGTAAATTGTTTTGCCAAGTGATGATGTCAACTACAAACTGATAATTAATAATTTAGGCATGTTAGAATATTTTTTAAACTTTAAGACAGTTCGCATTTGAAAATCTATGAGAGATTCCATTAGTTAAACAAAGTAAGTTATGAATTTTTATTTTTCTGAACCTGACAGGGGCCTATGAAAGGCTGTGGATGAACAAACAACCTGGTCACTTATTTTCCATGCCAATAATTTCATGCCCAGAATTAGAGAAAACAGCATAAACTCAGCTCTGAGAGATGGAGCTGGAGGGACAACATATCTCTTATTTTTATGAGATTTTTGAGGATATCCTATCACTCATTCCATTTTTATTGCAGTCATCACTATATGCATTTATTCTGGGCTCATCATCAGTGACTTCATTCATTCACACAAGGCTAAAGATGAATTTGATTTTCCTATATACTCATGAATTCTGTAGCAGGGGATGGCCTTGTGGATTTGGGTTTAAGTAGCTGAGTATACAAAGAGTTGGGAAAATATTGTGTTGAGTGATTAATGGATATAAAACTGAGAAAAGCCTGTGAGAATCAGGAAAACATTACCTTCTATTTGTATCTTGAACTCTATTGGCACTTTGTATAATAAAGCAAATGTCAGGATATTCCTATAGTGTTCAGTGTAATTTTTATCACATTGGATTCAATTCATGTCTGTATTATGTTTACAATATATGTAACACATGTAACAACTTATTTATAGGAATTAAGAATTAGGGTCTGCGAGCTGGCTGTGGTGGCTCATACCTGTAATCCTACCTACTCAGGAGGCTGAGATCTGAGGATCAAGGTTCAAAGCCAGCCAGGGTGGTAGCCTTGGGGTTACGAGCTCAGGGACAGTGCCTAGGATGAGTTTAAGCCCCATGATACCCCCCACACACAAAGAATTATGCTCTGTGACTTGGGACAATAGTTAAAAATGTCTGTATCTGGCCCTCTCTGTCCTCAGTTTTCCCATCCAGAGATTCAATCAATCATAGATAAACATTCAGAAAAAATAATGTCTGTACTGAACATGTACAGATTTCTTTCTTTTGGCACCATTCCCTAAATAACACAATAAACAACTATTGACATTGCATTGGTGATTATATTCAACTTGGAACAGAGGTTCTATACAAATACCATGCTATTTATTTTATATAAAAAATGTGAGAAACTCTGGATTTTAGTGTCTTTGAGGGATCTGGAACCAGTCCTCTGCATACTGTGGATACTAAAGGACACTGGTGTGTGTTATTCTATTTCTAATATTCTTTTGTGAGGAGTGAACTCAAGGTCTCCAGCCATCACTTGGCTTTTTTGCTGAAAATTGGTGCTCTATCACTTGAACCATGTTCATACAGTTTTCACTTTCATTTTTCTGGTTACTTGGATATAAGATGCAGGAACTTTTCTCCCTGAACTGAATTTGAACTGAGATCCTTGATCTAAGCTTTCAGCGGCGATTACAGGCATGAGTCAAATACCTGAATTTCTTTCTTTTTTTTTCCAGTCCTGGGCCTTGAGCTCAGGGCCTGAGCACTGTCCTTGGACTTTCTCAAGGCTAGAGCTCTACCAGTTGAGCCTCAGCACTACTTCCGGGTTTTTCTATGTATGTGGTACTGAGGAATCAAACCTGGATCTTTTTTATTTATTATAATTTTTACTGTGATTAATAAAAGGGTTACATGATATTTGCCAGATAGAAGGTGCATTAATTCACATACATTGATACCCTTTCACATGTCTTGGTACCCATCACCCTCCCCCCCCACCCCCCCGTCTTGGTTTTCTCCACTTCCCTATCAAATTTCAAATAACCAAATACAAATAAGTTCAATATATCAGATAACAAAGTGAGATACTATAACAATATGAGATACCCAAGAGACATCAAAGGAGATGAAAGGTAACATAGTACATTAAGGACAACAATCATTCATTACATGGCTTTTGTTTCAGTATCCTGGAGGTCCTTTTAATTATTAGCTTCATACTATATGGCCTTATATATCAAGGTTTTGCTCTATTGTAGATCTCTGCTAGTAGAGCCCAAGGTTTCTACTGGTTATGACGAATGAGGGAAACCATTGAGCCTAAGTTCCTTTCAGTCTGGCTTACTTCACTTAGTATGATTTTTTTCTAAGCCTTTACATTTCCTAACAAATGGGTCTATGTCAGTTTTTCTGACAGCAGCATAGAATTCCATTGTGTACAAATACCACAACTTGTTGATCCACTCATCAACTGAGGGACACCTAGTTTGGTTCCATATCTTTGCTATGGTGAATAATGCTGCAATGAACATTGTTGTGCTAGTGGATTTAGTATGCCCTAGATTTTGGATGGTTGGGTAAATGCCAAGTAGTGGAATTGCTGGGTCATAGGGGAGTTCTATGTTTAGCCTTTTGAGGCACTGCCATACTGCTTTCCATAGTGGTTGAACGAGTTTGCACTCCCACCAACAGTGTAGTAGTGATCCCTCCTGGCCACATCCCCTCCAGCATCTGTTATTATTCGTTTTCCTGATCCTGGCCATTCTAATTGGAGTGAGGTGGAATCTTAGAGTTCTTTTGATTTGCATTTCTTTTATGACCAGAGATGTTGGGCATTTCTTCATGTGTCTATAGGCCATTTTTGTTTCTTCTTCAGAGAAGACTCTCTTTAAGTCTTTGGCCCATTTTTTAATGGGATGGTTGTTACTTTTAGTTTTGGAGTGATTCAATTTTTTGAGTTGTGGATATATTTTAGATATGAGGCCTTTGTCTGTTTTTTGGTTATAAAGGCTGTGTATAAGAAACCCACTGCTAATATTACACTTAATGGTGAAAATCTAAAGCCATTCCCTCTAAAATCAGGAATGAGACAAGGATGCCCACTCTCTCCCTTACTCTTTAACATAGTACTAGAATTCCTAGCCAGTGCAATAAGGCAAGAAGCAAGTATAAAGGGGGGGTCCAAGTAGGGAAAGAGGAAGTAAAACTATCCCTCTTTGCAGATGACATGATTCTGTATTTAAAGAATCCTATAGACTCTACCCCCAAGCTCCTTGAGCTGATTCAAAACTTTGGAAGAGTAGCAGGCTATAAAATTAACCCTCAAAAATCAACTGCCTTCCTTTATGCCAACAGTGAGAGGAACGAGGCAATAATCAGGAAAGCAACTCCTTTCACAATAGCCTCAAAGAAAATAAAGTACCTAGGAATTAGCTTAACTAAGAATGTAAAGGACCTTTTTGATGAAAACTTGAAAACCCTAAAAAAGGAAATTAAAGCAGATCTAAGGAAATGGAAAAACCTCCCACGCTCCTGGATTGGAAGAATCAACATTGTGAAAATGACAATCTTACCAAGGGCTATCTACAAATTCAGCGCAATACCCATCAATATCCCAATGGCATTCTTTAAAGAAATAGAAGAGGCAATTCAAAATTTCATATGGAATAATAAAAGACCCCATATAGCAAAAACACTTCTTTAGCAGAAAGAACAGCGCTGGAGGAATTTCAATTTCAAACTTTAGACTCTATTACAGGGCTATAATTCTCAAAACAGCTTGGTATTGGCACAAGAACAGGCCTGAACACCAATGGAATAGAACTGAGGACCCAGATATTAAACCACAGACCTATGGCCACCTAATCTTTGACAAGGGAGCCAAAAAAATAGAATGGAAGAAAGACAGCCTCTTCAACAAGTTGTGCTGGCAGAACTGGTTAAGCACCTGCAGAAAACTAAAGCTGGATCCTTCTTTGTCACCCTGCACTAGAATTAACTCCAAATGGATCAAAGACCTGGAGGTAAAAGCTGACACACTGAAAACTTTACAGGAAGGAATAGGAGATACACTAGGCCTCCTTGGCACAGGTCGAAACTTTCTTAATAAGGACCAAGAATCACAACAAATCAGAGAAAGGCTGGATAAGTGGGACTGCATTAAACTGCAGAGCTTTTGTATGGCAAAGGACATAGCTAGGAAATTAACTAGGAAGCCTACAGAGTGGGAGAAGATCTTCACCAATCAAACCTGGATCTTTATGCATGCTAGGCAAGCGCTCTACCACTAGGTCAAACTCCCTGGATTTCATTTTTATAAAGCTTTATTTCTAAAATTGCTCAATTTAGGTAGTTGATAAATTTAAAGCATTGATAATAATAATACTTATATAGGACGTGTCCCTTAGAGATAGAAGGCATATTAAAAGATTTGAGAGTGTATTATTTTCAGCTACAATTAGATGCCTATATTTAAATAATGTTTTCTTCTGTAAAACATATTTGAGGAAAATATTTCTGGCATTTTGAAAATTCAAAGAAGAAAATCTAAGAACAATATTACCTGGTAAACATTTTGATGTATTTTCTTCTCCATTTAGAAAATATATTTTTCGCTCAAATACATACACACTCATGTTAAAAAGCTAAGAAGGTATGTGATACATTCTGTGGATAGACGTTTTCAGAATTGGGGTGTTAATGGATACATGTGACTTAAATCTGTTCCACTCCCAAGGATCAATAGCAATCCTCCCCAGGGTGAACTTCATTCCACATTTTCTTCTCACAGGAGAGCTTCCATGGGCTGGAAGGATATCCAGTTCCAGGTAGAGAATATCTCCTCTACCTTTATGTCTACACACCTCCATCCTCCCAGGATGCTCTTCTCTCCTGCCCTGGAACTTTCATTTAACCCACTTATTCGGATCCATTTCTACTGAGGCATTTTCTCACCTCTTCTCCTTGCATTAGGGAGCCCTCTGTGTGCTCTCAGAGGTTTCACAAACCTCTCTCTCAAAGTACACAGTAGATCACAGGTGCCAGCACCACTGTATGTGTCACTTGGCAGGGGCTCTGTAGAAAGAGAGATTGTGCCTTTTCTGCCTCTCATTCATTGTATCCCACAGAATCAAGCACATAGTTGGTGCTCAAAAAATGCCACTTCTGTTTTGTGGGAACTGATTTTTCCTTCATTATACATACAGAGGATTTTTCCCTGTAAGTTTTTGTGTCCATGAAATCACTCATTTGCAGATTTTTAGAAAAGCTGTTTCTAAAATTAGATGTCCTTTATTGTCAAATATGCTTATATATCTAATCCAGCACTTTTGTTTGGAATATAACTGTGAATAGAAATGGTGATAAGAAGCCATTTAGCTTTATATTAAAACAAAACTACAAGCATCTATTTTTAGCTCTTTGAAACATTGAAAAGATAACTTGCCTATAGATGTCTATTCTCTAGAATATATTGAAGTCATAACAAATACTTCAAACAAAAGAACTGAGATAACTGTCTTTGATTTATTTGAACAGTATTTTGTGATGACCATTTATTAAAGTCTTCCTAAATGTAAAGTTATCTCATAGTTACTCTTGTCAATGTGGAAAAAGCATTGGTGTGGATAATTGGAAAATGGAGATGCCTTGTCTGACTGAGACTGACAGAGATGAATGGATGGAGATACTGCCTGGCAACTCCTCAGCCCATTTCATGGTGCCGGCGTTCTTCTGGATGGATGATTGGGTTTGATTAGATGGAGTGGATCATATGTGTAAACACATTATGTGAGCTTTCAGTTTTCATTTTCTACTTGATTTCAAATGGTATCCAGGTGGAAAATGTAAACTAATAAGGAAAAGCATGAAAATTGGAAGCACAGTGAGGGAAAGACAATTAGACAGAAAAGTGAAGTTTGATCAGCATGTGATCTTGATCAGCAAGATGTTCAAGATAACATCACAGGCTGATTAATTAAAAATTGTTTATGGTACTCAGGATTAAACTTGCCATTGCTCTTTCCCTTCCCCTTGCCATTAAACCACATGACTAGACCTTAATTTATTTATATTTAAGCACATAAAACTATCTGGGATGTAGATAGACTAAGGTTTTTAGGAAAACCAGTTATTGCTATGTAGTTTAACAAGAACAGTACCTTTGCCCTGACAACAAAATACTCTTCTGAGATTTAAATTTAGGTATGCATGGTAGATAATATCAGAAAATGTATATTAATTTCTTTTTCTCTTCCACATGTATATCTCTTTATCAATCAAGAGGTAAAATTCTTTTCCCGTCTTCTTGAACTTGAGACAATACTGCTTCTCTCCTTGCTATGCCTAGTAGAATGTAGTGATGGTATGCTAATTCCATAGATGGCCTCTAAGGGAGTTTGTGCCTTCTGCTTTCTCTTGATATGGGTTGGTAAATTAAACTATCGTATCCTGAGACCAATATACAAGGAGGAAGCCCAGGTCAGGCATGTGGAGCAGCTAACTGGAAGATTTTCAAAGTGCTAGAGACTTACAAGTAAAAACCTTCTTTTGGATTGATTATTCAGGCCTAGCCAGCCAAATGCAGCTAAATAATCAAGCCAGCTAAAAGTCTGTAGGACAAGAACAGCTTCTCACCTGACCTTATCAGTTGGCAAACTCGTGAAAAATAATAGATCATGATTTTACTCTATTAAATTTTAAATGCATTGTTTCATAGCCATAGATAATAAAAGAACAGATAACTCACTGTTGCTGCTGTTTCTTTTAGATATCCAGTGACAAGATGTATTTGGTAAAGGAAAAAAAAAAAGTGTTGGTGTAGGAGTTGAGGATCTCTCATCCAAATCAGTCAGACTATGTATATGAGGTATATGTGAAACATACTGAATTTGTGTTTAGAGTTGTGGCTTATCTCCAAGATATTACAGCATAAACAGAAGACTGTCAATATTCATGCTGTTGAAGAAAAACCTTGAATGTTCAATGTTCCATGTGTAGAACTCAGTGTATACTACATATACTTGATTCAGTTTTCTCATAATGCTACCCAACTTCTGGTAAAGTCATACTGCCTTTAAACAGATCTAAAACCTTTTCTTGTATCACTTCAATTCAGCAATGCACTTTTACTTTAATTTAGGGGAGCACTGATTTTGGGGAGGCAGATTTTTCACACAGTAAAGGTCAGAGAAACAATCAGCAGATCACACAATGACAAAAACACACTTGCCTGAGATCTTCTCACTAGTCTCTGCATAATGTGAGTACTGGAATTTAAAATTTTTGTTTTTAAAGTTTCCTTGTTTTATTATTATTATTTTAATTATAACTGAATTTAGTCAAAAGTACATATACTAAATCTGAAAATAATGCAGGTTTATAGTATTAATAAATATTCTAAAGTGTAAACAACTCACAACACTTCTGGTCTATCACATTTTGAAAATATTCAACTATTGAATTGCAAGTAGGTATATGTTTATGTACTTAAACCCATATATGCACATCAACTTAAAATATTCAGTTTGGCTTTAGCATAATGTATGACTCATTATAAGAATAACTACATATAAGTTTCTTAAATTATCATTTTTTCCAATTGTTTTATCACCAAAATCAGTTTCTGATTAGCATTCATTTTTTGTCTCTTCTCAGTAATTCCAGCTAAGTGAATAAATTAATTTTGAACAAATCCCATCAAGAAACATAACCAAAATATCCAGATGCCAATTTTACATTGAAATGATAAATTATCTTTTGTTATTAGGAGTAAGAAATTTTCAAAAAAAAATCTGAGTGAGACAAAACATATGTTCCATGTCCTCTGAGTTTAAAATAAACCATGAATACAGTTGGACATCAATAGAGGAAAATGTTTAATATAGAGCGATAAAACATTCAGCTTTTTAAAACAAGTGATTCTTACCCTAAAACACCAGCCAGCCGAACATTATCATTACTCCACTAACCTCTTATACTCAAAATTAGATTCACTAGTGAAAATAGACTAGCTGCACTTGGTCATTAATTCTGTTAGATAAATTCAAGTATTAGTATAGGAGAAGCCCAGGAGGGTTTCTCAAGGAACCCTAAGGTTATTGCTTCCTGGAATCTGAATCTCCAATAACCATTCAGTGAGAAAACAGATGTTACACTAGAGCTTTGCTTCATGAAAAATAACAGATGAGCAGATAGTAGCTTTCAATCTGACAGCAGAATGCCAGGTGATCAGAATCCCAATCAACTGATAGATGATAAAATAGAACAGGGGAAGGATAAATTAAGATGACACACTATGTCTTATCAATAAATGTAATGGCAAGAGATCTATTTCTCAAAATTATTTAACCAAAAAGAAAGCTCCCTAGAATGATATATTTTGCTTATAAAGCAGTGTGAAGTGGGATAGATCACACTGTCAATATAATGGCCCAGTTTGCTGCATTTGTAATAGCACCAAGATTATTCTTTGTATTCATTCAAAATGAATGAAAGTAGGGAAAACTAATTCTGATGATAAATCTGTTTCTGCTAGAAACCTTTTGTCATCCTATGCTATCTTTGTTCTCTAGGCTAGAGCAGGTCAGACAATTGAACAAATGACCCTTTCCACCAGGGACACTTTGGTGTTATTCCTTTTATCTTGCTTATAGGTGTAGTATATTTTCCTCTGGAGCATTCTACTGAAGGAATTACAAATTCCATCTCAATTTTGAATGAAGGATGTGACATCCCATAAGCAAATTATTATAATTCAGTTTAGAATAATGTTGGTTCAGTATATTTTCTGTGAAGGAATTAAAAAAAAAACCTCTTCCTGTAGTGGCGATGTTTTGAGCCAATGCAATTATCATACATGAATGCTACAGTGAGAACATGATTTAAAAAACACCCTTTCTCATCCGTAGTCAAGGAGTGAAGTGCTATTATTGCCATGAGTGTCAAATCTGAAAATGTATGCTTGTTCCACAGAAAATTAAAATTTAAGTTTTCTTATTACTCTAAATATGAACTTCCTCATAAATAAGAATAAGACAATATTCAGAGATAAATAGGAAATTTGTTTCAAAATTTACATTCTATTGGACTATTACTGTGAAATCAGTGAGTAACATATTTATGTTACTGTGAATATCTCATGACAGAGAATAGCGGACCCCATGGTAAATCCTAGCTCTGCCATCCACTGACTCTATGACTTGGCCAAGTTATGTGACTTTGTGTCTCATTGTACATAGAAGTAATTGTAATATTTACTTTATAGATTTTAAAGTGAGGATTAAACATACCAGTGTACATAACAGACTTAAAACAGTGATTTGTGCACTATACTTCCTTATCAACTTTATTATTAATGTGACATTTTCTAGGTAGTAATTAGGATAAGGTGCCTAACTGCCTACACCTTTGTAGGAGAATGATTTCTTTAAAAGGTAGACTATTTTCATTTTTTTAAATGAAGAATAATTGTTATTTTTAAGACCTGATAAAGAGATCTGATAATCTAATTTGGGAAATTCTCCCAGGAAATGATCTTCCTTCTCACCTACTTTTATAGAGGTATAACTATTGAATTACTATTTTTCATTGTTGGGTAATGTATAGAGGGATTACAGTTACATTCTCACACGTTGACACCCCTTCTCATGTTTTTGTCCCCATTTCCTTCCCCACACCCCTTCCCAGTCATCTTGTTTCCCCCTTCCCTTTCTTATTTCAAATAAATTAATAAATGTATATACAATATAACAGGTAACAAAGTCAGATACAGTAACAATATGAGATTAACCAAAGGGCAACAAAACAGAACAGAAATGACATAGTACATTAAAAAAAACAATCATACAAGATAAAGCTCTTGAATCCTGGAGAGCCTTTCATTTAGCCTCAACTTATATGATCTTATGTACCTCAGTTTTGAGTTATTGTAATCCTCTGCTGGAAGAGTCCTAGATGTGTACTAATTATTACAAATGAAGAAAACCATTGAGCCTATGTTCCTTTGGGTCTTAATATTTTTTCCAAGTCTTTCCATTTTCTTACAAATGGGACAATGTCATTTTTTTCTGATGGCAGTATAGAAAAACACATTTTCTTGTTAATTACTACTTTTCAATCACATTGATGAAACTCAGTCTTTTCTCCATAGATAACCAATCTTCCCTTCACTTCTTTTTTTCATATATTTTTAATTGTAATTAATAGAAGGGTTACATTATATTCGCCAGATAGAAGGTGCATTACTTCACATACATTGATACCCTTTCTCATGTCTTGGTTCCTATTTCCCTCCTCCCCACCCCCATCCCTCATCTTGTTATCCCGCCTTCCCTATCCAATTTCAAATAACCAAATATGCATTTATTCAATATATCAGATAACAAAGTGAGATACTGTAACAATATGAGATAACCAAGGGACAGCAAAGGAGATGAGAGACAACATAGTACATTAAGGAAAGGACAACAATAACTCATTATATGGCTTTTGTTTCTATATCCTAGAGGTCCTTTCATTTAGCGTCATACTGTATGGCCTTATGAATCTAGGTTTTGCTCTATTGTAAATCTCTGCTAGGAGAGCCCAAAGTTTCTACTGATTATGACAAATGAGGGGAACTATTGAGCCTATGTTCCTTTGAGTCTGGCTTAGTTCACTTAACATGATTTTTTCTAAGTCTTTCCATTTCCTTACAAATGGGGCGATGTCGTTCTTTCTGACAGCAGCATATAATTCCATTGTGTATAAATACCACATCTTGTTGATCCACTCATCAACTGAGGGACATCTGGGTTGGTTCCACATCTTTGCTATGGTTAATAGTGCTGCAATGAACATCATCAACAGCTCAAAAAATTGAATCAATCCAAAACTAATCTCCAAAGTAACAACCATCCCATTAAAAGATGGGCCAAAGACTTTAAGAGAGTCTTCTCTGAAGAAGAAACAAAAATGGCCTATAGACATATGAAGAAATGCTCAACATCTCTGGTCATAAAAGAAATGCAAATCAAAACAACTCTAAGATTCCACCTCACTCCAGTTAGAATGGCCGGGAAGATCAAAAAATTTAATAACAACAGATGCTGGAGGGGATGTGGCCAGGAGGAATCACTACTACATTGTTGATGGGAGTGCAAACTCATCCAACCACTATGGAAAGCAGTATGGCAGTTCCTCAAAAGACTAAACATAGAGCTCCCCTATGACCCTGCAATTCCACTACTTGGCATTTACCCAACCGTCCAGAAACAAGGGCATACTAAATCCTTCACTTCTTTTTAAAAATTATTTGTAAATGAAATCATTTACAAAATTATTATAAAATCTATCATTTGCTAACTTGCATCTCATCAAATTCTTGATGTTCATTTTAGTACAAAAAATAGAAGTACATAAAGATTTCTCCAACAAATAAGAGATAAAATATTACAGAAGATAAAATGGGAATCATTGTGAAGACCTTTCCTGAAATCTACTTCTCAGATGTAGACTTTAATCTGTGGGAAGGGCTTGTGGGCATATTGTTTCTCCTTAGCTTTGTTCTTCATTCTCAACACATTTTGGCTATTTCAAGCTTCTCCCAGTTGCTGTGACATATATTAGTTTTATTCCTGGTCTGTACTTACATTTCCATAATGACTGATTATTTAGGGAGCCTTGACTTGAGAAGTGGATTTCTCCAAGATACTACTGATGATAGCTGAACTCTGGGGAATATTCACTTACATGTGCTCAAATATCCTGTGTTGTCACCATGCTGGTGCTTTTTTAATAACCCTTTTAGGAGAAGGATGTGCTACTGTGTAGAAACTGCTTAGTCTCCAACACTTAAGCACATAGAACATAATAAACATGGAAAATGCTTTGGAGTGGCAGATTACTTGAGTGAATCAGCACTTATATTTCAACGTCCTCTGATAGAGATATTTAAAAACTGTTGGTTGGAGGAAGCTTGTCTTCACATTCAGATACCATTTCTTACATTTTGTTAAGAATAAGAAAAGGGAAACACTTATTCTAAAGGAATTAAATGTTGTGCTCTCAACTAGCTACCAAGTTAAAAGAAAGATCTCATAATGCCATCCATTTGTGTGGATTGAGAAGAATGATTGTCTGAGCTCTTATTGAAGCAATGAAATACACCTTTCCAACAAAAATAGTGAATCTTAAATTCACTACACTTTTCTGAGTGAGAAATTGACTTAATATTGGTGATATATGAAAGATTTAATATAAATGATAGGTAAATGAGATAGTCATAGCTAAAAGAATAAGCTTATGGTCATTATTCAATTTTATGGTGCCATAATAGCCTTGTGATATCTTTTTTGTTGAATATTGATTACAGTTTTGCATACTTAAATTTAACGAAAAAATTTCAGTGAAGCCATTTTGATTTTAAACAATTTTTCCCTAGAAATCTTTGTTGAATATTTTAAAATTGATTTACTTCAAAGCTATTTTTTCTTAATCATAAGTTAGCTGGATTCTACCATGTGACTGAAATAATAGGCACAGGTAACCTTGCCTAAAATGTAAATGATTCTCAACAACTATGAACTTTAAGCAACTACATCTTGAACCTGATTTATGATATATATGCTCTTTAACCTTAGAATAAATCCAATAGCCTGTCTTTAGATGAAATATTCATGAAGTTTCTTAACATTCATTACCATTTTATGATTCTTTGCAGTTGGCAAAACAACAATCCTTTCTAGAACTCTATTAAATCAGGAAGTGACTTCATAAATCACTAGCCCAAATGCATGAAGCCATCATGCTTTAATATCTTAGCTTTACTGCAAAATGTGCTCAGGCATAGGGGAAGTTCATGTCCACAACAGCCTTACTATTTGAATTGTAGGTCTCCAACTTGCTAAGTGTGTGTGTGTGTATGTGTGTGTTGTGTGTGAAAATTCCTGTCTGAACTCTTCGAGCTCTGGATCTTCTGCATTCAACAGCTGAAATGAGAAATCACTGACAGTCTTGGATAAAATGTGTGTCTTTGCAAAAAAGATACAAAATAAGTGAGAGTACAGATCTTTGTGGATGACTTAACAGAGTATGAACAGGCAGAAGGGGACCAGCTACATGATGGGAAATAGAAACCTCTTTCTAAATCCTCACTTTTATTCTCTTTCATTCTTTCAACTCAAAATTCATTTCTAGGCACCGGGCAACTCTGACTTCCTCTTACTGCAGAGTACTGTAGTGGATGGAAATAACTAGGACATCAGATTAGACTCTCTTTATATGTGCACATTACTATAACAAACAGCTTCTTAAAAGTCTAAAAAAGCCAAAGGACATACCTCTTGATTCAAAGGAACTATGTCAGTTTCAAGAAACAAATATGGTATCTGTATATTTGTTATTCAAAAATAGCCTAATTAAATATCCAATGTACATCATAAAAAGATCAAGCTTTGAAATCAAAGGAAAAGACAATGATTCATATTATGCTGTTTTAAAATTCCCTTATGTTCCTTAGAATCAAACCTATCTCATATTCAGAGAGGATACTCAGCCTATTCAGATATGTAGTTGATTTTTTAATGGATTCAGCCATTTGTCATGATAAGGAATGTAATTTATAGGGACAAACTTGAGTCAAGAAGCTTGGCCGATGATGGTCACAATAGCAGAAAGAGATTGAGAAATTAAGAAAGAACAGAAGTATTAGACCATTGTTATCCTGATGAGAAGGGTGTTGTCAAAAATTTAGCAGCTTCTTCATTGCCCTGTGTTTTCATCATGGGATAGTTCAGTACAGAAACTAATGGGAAAGCCGTTTTAAATCTCTTAATTGCTAACTGTTTTTATATCTATCCCACTCACAGGGTGCTTACATGGAAGCCAGATGGCTGCAAATGTTATTCTGGTTTACAAGCATGGAGATTTTTGTATCCTCGCCAAAACCATTGTCAAAATCTCCTGTATCAAAACAAAACAAAAAATAAAATCCTCTGTTTTCCAAACTTCTGGAAATTCCACAATAGCAGTAAAATACCAACTCCCCCAACCCCAACCCCACAAGTTTTGGCAGCTCAAAGGAAAAATTATCCATTCCTAAGCAGCTTGTTGTCTGAACTGACTGAGGAGTGGGCAGCCAAAAAAGGAACTGCATCATTGAGGAGCTCATGAATTTTCAAACAAGCAGCCTGTGGAATTCAGAACCGCTCATAAGGGGCCAAGCGGAATAGACTTGGCACTGAAATCAGCCATTCAGAAGCCTGCATGGTGGCTAGAGGAGAAGTGGAAAACCCTAAGTATTCACCCTCAGGCAAAGGGGAGCTAATGCAGAAGGTAATGCTTATCCATGGTTTTGGATGTAAGCTAAGGTTTCTTCTAGATATTAGATAAAAACACTTCTTCCTTGAGTAATACAACCAGCGATGACAATCAAGTAGAAAGAGGAATGACTTCAGCACACACATGGTGCTACTAACTAACAACAGAAATAGTAACAGTAAATTCATGGTATGTGGAAATTTAAAAAATGACTCACTTCTAAAATTATTCTAAAACCGAAGATAATGCATTTGAAAGGGAATTTCTGGCAAATAATGTTAATATGTAAATTTGGGGATAAAATGCTTATAAATTGTAGGATATACTAACTTCAAATCTCTTAGATCCTCTTTCAGAACTTCAACTGATCATTTTTCTAGAGTCAATGATCATAATTTCTTTTTGTGGGTCATGTCATGGGCTTGAACTCTGGGCCTGGGCTCTGTCCCTGAGCTCTTCAGTTCAAGTTTACCACCCTACCCCTGAACCACAGCACCACTTTGATTGTATTTTTTATGAAAGGATTAACAACTTGAAATGAAGGATGATTTTTTCTGGAGGATGAAATCAAAGTGAGAACACAGAGTATCTTTATTACCTGATATTAAGGACCCATAATGTAGCCCGACACTGATGGCTCATATTTGAAGTCCTAACTACTAAGGAGGTTGAGATCTGAGGATCTTGACTCAATGCCAGCTTGGAAAGAAATGTCTAGGAGACTCATATCTCCAATTAACAACCAAAAACCTTGAGATGGAGCTATGGTAGAATACTAGTCTTGAGCAACAAAGCTCAGGAACAGGCACCTAGACCTTGAGTTCAAGCCCAAGGACCAGCATAAAACAAAACAAACAAAAAACCCAAACAAGCAAACCAACCTCCCCCCCCAAATACATTGGGGCATGATGGTACTTGCTTAGTGATTCTAGCTACTCAGGAGGCTAAGGTAGGATCATAAATCGGACAGCAGCCTGGGAAATCTAGTGAGACACGGTCTCAAAATAAAGAAGGAGAGAGCACTTGCCTAGCATTCAGAATTAATCCTCATTAGTGCAAAAACAAAACAAAACATATAATGCAATGATTTGTTATTGTTATTGTTTCTAGCATTGCTTCAGTGGTAGCCAGTGTCTTTTATGCTTCTATGATGTCCATATTTCTCAAGTATTTTTTGCTTCACTTTGCCTTTTCCAAAATCTTAATTTTGACGTTTTTTTATTAGGCGTTTTGGTTGGGTCATTCAACAGATCAGGTTAAGACCTGGTGTTTGGAGAAGCATGATGTTTATTAGGAATTAAAAAACACCTGTAGTACAGGAAAGGGTGTGAAAGCAGGGTTGGGCACAGGGGAAAGTTGTATTATGGTACAAGGCTGGGAATATTTTTGTCAGTAGACAGGGCACTGTAGAGAAAAGTACTCCTTTGTGGGTGTCTCATTGGGCCATAACTAGATATGTGCTGCTTCAAGGAAAATTATAACGATGGGGACAGATACCATTTTGAAAATGAAGCAGTGCTTAAGGAGGCTGACAGTTGGGAGCTGTCAGTTAAGCTGATTGAACTCATCTCAGCTGGTTAACAAATATTTCTGAAAAGGTCTAGATAAAGCACCTCCTGTGAATTTACCACAGCAGCCATGATAAGGAAAATGAGCCAATGTTCAAGGAATAATAAGTAAGGGACATGGCTCTGTATGGTCAACACACTCACTGAACACATGGAAGAGATAAAAAGGGCTACATGCATGTCTAGGAAACCAGCAGAAATGTCAGGGACATGTGCTGAGGCCCCAAACCAGAACATATTGCCAAAACATCTCTGGATCTAAGAGAATGTTTGACTGACAAGAACACCAGCAACAGACTAGAATTCTGATTCTCAGCCAAAGATCTAGGAGAAGATTTTGATATTGCTTCACCAACGATGCTCCTGTCTTTAAGAGTGAGGATAAGAAGTCTAGGAATGAAGGTGAGCTTGACTGTAGATAAAGGTGTGATTGTGAGAACCAGCCTGGTGTGTTGGGGTCAGTAAACAGACTGCTGTCCACTGAAGAGAGAGGGGTCCCGACCCCATAAGATAGTTGTCTCCATTCACTGTGGACACAACTGCAGAAGTTGTGTTTGGTGTTCCTCCTCAGAAAGCTTTATTTCCTTTAACTTCGGTTCTATGAAATTTCACGGGGAGTACATTGTTTGCCAAGTTGCCATTTCTTGTTTCTTTCTCCACGGATACTGCATTTGTTATTTGGATTTTTTCACTGTGTTGTTTTGTAGAGAAGAGAGGAGAGGAGGGGAAAGGAGGGGAGGGGAGAGAAGGGGAGGGGAAGGGAATGGAGGAGGGAGAGAGGAAGGAACAAGCAGAAAGAGTGACAGAGATACAGAAAGATACAGAGAGAGAGAGAGGGAGAGAGAGAGAGAGAGAGAGGGAGAGAGAGAGAGAGGGAGAGAGAGAGAGAGGGAGAGAGAGAGAGAAAGAGAGAAACAGAGAGACAGAGAGACAGAGACAGAGAGACAGAGAGGAGTAGAAGTATATTTCTATTGCTGTACAAATTTTATAAGATACTAGTACAGAATGAGAATAAAATAAAAACAATGACAAAAAGCATAAATAGAAAACTTGAAGTCTTTCATGTTGATAGGGAATCAGATAGATACACCAAAACCCAAGGAAAATAAATTTGCTTGCTTTTTTATAAAAGAAAATGCATATTTCTTTTTTATTGTAATGTATAGAGGGGTTAGAGTTATATTCACCAGATAGCAGGTGCATTACTTCTCACACATTGATACCCCTTCTCAATTTTCCCCATTTCCCTTCCTCATCCCCTCCCAATCATCTTGTTTTTCCCCCTTCCCTTTCCTATTTCAAATAAACAAATAAACAATATATCAGGGAACAAAATCAGATACTGTAACAATATGAGATTAACCAAAGGGCAACAAAAGAGAAGAGAAATAACACAGCACATTAAGAACAACAATCACGGTAAGATCGGTGGAAAATGGCGGCCGTTCAGGGTGAGACATACTGAGCTCCTGCCAAGATTCATGTACTGGCAGTGCAGGAGAAGTCCTCTAACAGAAATTGATCCTAAGTAAGCTTTAGGACCACAGAGAACTCAAGCAGAGAGGAAAAAGAGGGAAAAAAAAGGAAGACTACCAGCGCAAAAAGAGAGCGTGGAGCTCCGCCGTGGAGCGGCTGAGAGACAAAGGTTCTTCTGAATCAGAGCAGAGACAGCGCTCCACAGCAGCGCAGACCTGCCGGCTGCAGACAGAGCCACACAGAGCTGCGCCAGCCCAGAGCCCACACCTGGCAGTGTACAGACCTGCCAGCTTCACGGAACCGGACAATCCAGCAATTTGTGATAGCTCCCAGAAGTTTCCACTTCTGCTCCGGGAACGTCATAGGGAGGGAGCCCCTCCCCCACCAGCTGAGAGCAGCTCCATCTTGACTGCTGGCAACGACCCAGGCCAAAGCAATTGGAGCCTGAGAGGTGTTGCTGACAGCGCCACCTAACTGGCAAAGGATTTCCCAGAGATCCCTTAGCCAGAAATCCAGTCCCAGCGCTGCTGAAGTCCATCCCCCTGCGCTGTCCTCAGACCTGGTAAACAAAGCTGCCCATGGATCTTTCAGCTTTGTTTCACCAAACAAGCAACCTCACCCGAAAAACCGCAAAGCCAAATCACAAGAGAAAAAGACTTTGTGAAGTGTTTAGATCCCGAATTTAGTGGAGACACAAGTTTCCTAACCTATCCCCAACCAAAAAAAAAAAAACCCAAAAAACTGAAGAATACTCTTTTTATTATTATTATTTTTACCCCATTTCATTTGCATTTTAAATGTTCTTATTTTTCTCTTTGCCATTTAACCTACACCTTTTTTTTCTAATGTTATGATTCATTCCTTTTTTTTCTTTTTCTTTTTCTTTTTTTCTTTTTTTCTCCTCTCTTTTCCCACAAACCTGCTGTCACTGTGGTCATTCCTAGAAACACAGTGACAGCCCTGAGTACAGTTTGAATAAAAACGATATCCATATTGATACAGTCACCTGCTTTTTAAACTCTGGGTTCTCAACCCTAGTATCTCCTGGGTAAGAACTCAGAAGAGTGAGGAATCTCCCCTCACCTTTTTTCTTTTTCTTTTTCTTTTTGTTTTCGTTTTGTGTGTGTGTGTTCTGTTTGCTTTTATTTTGTTGAAGTTTTGTTTCTTTTTTCTTTCTTAAATTGGTATCATTGAAATCTCCTATATCAACCTCTCTCTTTTCTCTATATATTCTTCCTATTACTCTTATTTTTTTGATAAGTTTTCTCTAAGTTCATCTAAACTTTCTACACAAATACTCTACCTATCTATCACCTTAGGTCAGTTATCCTTACACGATACCCTTTCTTCATTACTATAATATTCTTACACTCCTGTATTATTCTTTTCCTACCTCCCTTGTCCTCTTTCATATTATTTTTCTATCTCTTGTCCTCTGTTCATCCTTCAACTCTTATAATGCATGGATCTACATTTGATGGTTGTTGAGCAATGCTATGTATCTAGGTGTTCAATTATACTCTAGGTCCAGAGGGACTTAAATACAATAGAGATTGGATTGAGGGGCTTATTGTTTTGGTATAAATTGATCATCTGTGATTGTATTAGATTTGTATGTAACTGTACAAAAAGAAAGAGTGTTACTACCAAACTAAAAGAGCTAATATCTATTGTCAGCCAACTAAAAAGGTCTAGGTTGGTTATATCTGAAAAATTATGATCATGTTTAGTATTAATCTTGCTCCCATCCTCAAATGAGCAAAACAAGAAACTCAAGAAAAATGTCAAATCAAGGAATAGCATCTCCCACCCAACATAAACAGGCAATGGAGCAGTCACTGGCAAACCTAGAGGAGAGCCTTCCAAGTGCTATACAAATGCAATTGATAAACATCATTAATGAAAAATGTGAAAATATAAAGAAAGAGATAGGGGAGGAAACCACAGCCAAACAAGAGGAAACCATAAACAAGATGATATATGAAAAAGGGGAAGCCATAAAGGAGGCCATAATAAAGGTTTTTCAAAGAAAAATGGATGAATTCATAGAAGCCACAAACAAAAGTTGACCAAACTCCAGCAAATGTCCAAAGAGAATAAAGCTGCTGAGCTAGCCACTCAAATGGAAATCAAGGAGCTAAAGAAATCCATACATGATCTAAAAGAAGAGATGCAAGGCATCAAAAATGAGCAATTAGAAGCAAGGGAGATGAAGAATAAAGTAGATAGCTTTGATAGCAGGTTAGACAATGCAGAAGAGAGAATTTCTGGGGTTGAAGATAATTTAGTTGTTGTAGAAAAAGAACAGAAAATGAGTCAATTCCAATCTAGGAAATATGAGAAAACACTACAGGAGGTCCAAGATACAATTAGGAAGCCTAATTTAAGGCTAATTGGTATTGAGAAGGGTCTGGAGAAAGAGGTCAATGGTATTGGAAATATACTTCAGGGAATCATCTCAGAGAACTTCCCAAATATCCAGAAGGGCAGGCCCATCCAGATACAAGAAGCTTTTAGAACCTCAAACAGACCTGACCAGAAAAGGAGATCCCACTGCCACATTATAATCTGAACTGGATCAATAGAGGCCAAAGATAGGATCCAAAAAGCAGTCAGGGCGAAGAGAACAATCACCTATAAAGGCAACCCAATCAGAATAACCCCAGATTTCTCAGCAGAGACCATGCAAGCAAGAAGAGATTGGAACGATATATACCATGCCCTGAAGTCAAATAACTACCAGCCAAGAATACTGTACCCAGCTAAGCTCTCATTCATAGCTGAGGGAACAATACAAACATTCCATTCCAGGGAAAAGCTTCAACATTATATAGCAACAAAACCAACACTACAGAAAATTCTCGAAGATGTTCTACACATGGAAAACCAACACAGATGTAATACAGAGAAAGACATGGCACCTAAAACTCATAACATCTAAGTATCACAAAAACTATCAAGACACAGGCCCTAATGAAAGCTTGTAAAAATGGCAGGAACTAATAAATATTTCTCAATCCTGACTCTCAATATCAATGGACTTAACTCTAGTTTGATCTAGTTGGATCAAAAAACAAGATCCATCATTCTGCTGTCTTCAAGAGACATATCTTACCCAAAAAAAAACAAACATCTTTTGAAAATGAGAGGTTGGAACAAACTCTATCAAGCTGAAGACCCCATAAACAGGCTGGAGTTGCCATCCTCATATCAGATAAAATAGACTTCAAACTAAAATTAGTGAGAAAAGACAAAGAAGGTTACTACATACTACTAAAGGAATCTTTCCTCCAGGAGGACATAACCATCCTAAAATCTACAAACCGAATTCCGGAGTTCCGAACTTCATCAAGCAAACTTTACTTTCACTGAAACCATTCATAGATCGGAACACAGTGATTGTTGGTGACTTCAACACACCACTCTCACTTATGGACAGATCAACAAGGCAAAAACTCAACAGAGAAACCTTAGAATCGAACAATTATTAGACCAACTAGATCTAACAGACATCTGCAGAATATTCCACCAGCAACAACACAATATATGTTTTTCTCAGCAGCACATGGAACATTTTCCAAAATAGACCACATTTTAGGCCATAAAACAAACCTGGACAGATTTAGAAACACTGAAATTATTCCCTGCACTCTCTCAGACCACAAGGGCATCAAATTGGAACTGAACACACAACTCCACCAAGGAAAACCCTGTAACACATGGAGATTGAACAACATATTGTTGAATCACCAATGGGTCATTGAAGAGATCAGAACAGAAATCCAACAGTTTATGAAATTTAACAAAAAGGAGCACACAAAATACCAGCTCCTTAGGGACACGGCAAAGGCAGTACTCAGAGGAAAATTTATAGCTCTGAGTGCCTACAATAACAAATTGGAAAACTTGCAAACCAATAATTTAATGTGTCACCTTAAGCTCCAGGAAAAAGAGCAACAAACCAACCCTAACACCACTAGAAGGAATCAAATTATTAAAATCAAAGCAGAATTAAATGAATTGGAATCCAAAAAAACTGTAGAAAGAATCAACAAAACAAGGAGTTGGTTCTTTGAAAGAATTAACAAAATTGACAAGCCCTTAGCAAATCTTACCAAAAAAAGAAGG
This sequence comes from Megascapheus bottae, assembly GCF_031878675.1. Classification (NCBI taxonomy): domain Eukaryota; kingdom Metazoa; phylum Chordata; class Mammalia; order Rodentia; family Geomyidae; genus Megascapheus; species Megascapheus bottae. Next base: position 4,496,096 of record NC_143520.1, on the reverse strand, counting down.
GAGCATACCAAAATAAATAAAATCACAGACGAAAATGGTAATATCACATCAGAAATTACCAAGATCTAGAGTATCATGAGGGAATACTTCTCAAACCTTTACACCAACAAATTTGAGCATCTAGAAGAAATGGATGAATTCCTAGCCAATATTAACATACCCACACTGAACCAAGAAGAACTAACCCAACTAAGCAGGCCTATTTCAAGCTCTGAAATAGAAATGGCAATAAGAGACCTTCCATCTAAGAAAAGCCCAGGGCCAGATGGATTCACAGCTGAATTCTATAAGGTCTTCAAAGTAGAGCTCACACCAATACTCCTCAAGCTCTACAACGAAATTGAAAATGAAGGTTCTTTAACAAACTCATTCTATGAAGCCAGTATAACACTCATCCCCAAACCAGACAGAGATTCATCAAAGAAAGAGAACTATAGACCCATTTCTTTGATGAACATCGATGCAAAACTTCTGAACAAAATACTGGCCAACTGTCAACAACAACTCATCAAAAAAATTATACACTATGATCAAACAGGTTTCATCACGTGGAGGCAAAGCTGGTTCAACATATGCAAATCAATTAATATAATTCAACACATCAACAGGAGCAGGGACAAAAATCACATGATTGTCTCAATAGATGCAGAAAAGGCATTTGACAAGATTCAACATCCCTTTATATTAAAAGCTCTGGAGAAACTAGGAATCCATGGAACATTCCTCAATATGATAAAGGCTGTGTATGACAAACCCACAGTTAGTATTATACTTAATGGTGAAAAGCTAAAGCCATTCCCTCTAAAATCAGGAACAAGACAAGGATGCCCACTCTCTCCACTCCTCCTTATTGCCAGAGCAATAAGGCAAGAAGCAAGCATAAAGGGGATCCAAATAGGGAAAGAGGAAGTAAAACTATCCCTCTTTGCAGATGACATGATCCTGTATTTAAAGAATCCTATAGACTCTACTCCCAAGCTCCTTGAGCTGATTCAAAACTTTGGAAGTGTAGCAGGGTATAAAAATAACTGCCTTCCTCTATGCCAACAGTGAGAGGAATGAGGCAACAATCAGGAAAATAACTCCTTTTGCAGTAGCCTCAAAGAAAATAAAATACCTAGGAATTACCTTAACTAAGAATGTAAAGGTCTATCTACAAAGAGTCAGCAGGGCTGGAAAATTAGGTATGTCTCTATAGCTTTTAGAGAGAAGGCTCTGCCATCTTTTCCTACATTTTGAGAGTGTGAGTGTTTGGCTTGCATGGTCAGTTCAGGACACTCAAGTTCAATTAGTTTCAGTCTTAGTGGGCCAGCAAGCCCCTGAGGTATATTATAAATTATTTTGTAAATGACAACAGTCCATTGTGTGTAATTTATTAACAACAGCCCTCAGGGTTCCAAACTCTCTGCCTTGCCCTTATATCATTTTGGTGTATGTTTCTTGGAAATATCTTCTTCCATTCTATAGCTGAATTTTCATCTTGTTATTGAGGTCTTTTGTAAAACAAGTTTTAATTTTTATTTTGTGTGCATGTGTGTGCATGTGTGTGTGCTTATATGTGTGTGTGCTGGTACTGGGGCTTGAACTCCCTGCTTGAGCACTGTCCCTTAGCCTTTTGATTGAATACTGATTCTTTGCTCCTTGAGTCAGCTACACTCTTGGCTTTGGGAGGTTAATTAGAAGTAAAATTCTTTTGACTTTGTCTCCCCTTTTAACTATAATCTGTAGTCTAAGTAGCTAGGATTACAGGGATGGGCCAGCAATATCTGGCTAAAAGTTTTAACTTTGATAGTTAAATTTATTAATTCTTCATTTGAGGGTTATTATTTTGGTTTATGTATATTGTTGCTTAGCTGTAGAACCCAAAGTTAGTCTCAAAAGTTTTATAACTTTCCATTTTAAGTTTTGTATAAAAGTAAAACTTAATACAAGGGCCATGTTTTTCATCTATGGATAACTAACTGCTCCAGAACTACTTATTGAAAAGATTATCTTTACTCAAATCTCTTTGATATCTTTGTCAAAAATCGTATTTGTGTGAATTTGGTTTCTCTATACTATCTTATTGATATAATATGTGTCTTCACATCAGTAAAACAAAGTCTTGATTTCTATATGTGTATACTAGGTCTTCAAACTGGCTCATGTTATAAATATTCTCTGAACCACCGAGTCACAAGAAGAGGCACAAAAATAAAGAATTATCTCAGCAAGGCTGAATTTACTTTTGCAGAAGGGTGTGCCACTGGCCAAAAATATGGTAAGCAAATACACAGACCAGGTAAGTGGATCTCTATTTATCCCTAACACAGAAGGTCCCACTCTTCTGCTTCAATTGGTTGAGCTCAGGTTCACGATCTGCTCAGGATTGGCTAGTATGAATACAACAAAATGTATTTACTTAATATGACTGTGAAATAAGATTAACAGTAGCTAGTAATATCAAAACTAACCCCCTACTCACTGCTATTTCTTGGAAAAACCAAGGTGTCTTAATTCCATCTTGAAAAGAAACCAGCTTAAGACAAAAACCTTACATTTCAAAAACACTTCCTTATTTCAAAGCATTTCCTCTTTTCCTTAACAAGAGCTAAGCCACCAAGCTAAGACAGGAACATTATGATAGAAAAAACTTTTCTTTCTTCTTTCATAAATTTTAACTAATCTGGTTTTCTACACTTTTGTCAATATATACAAATAAACTCTGAGACTTGGGTTTAAATGTTTGGGAGAACTATTATGTTGAGTTCTTCAATATATGTCACAATTTATCTTTCAATTTCTTAGCTCTTCTTGGTTGTCATTTGTCATTGTTGTATATTATTGTATTGATAGTTTATACATATTTTTAGATATGTGCCTTGTTATTATATTTTTAATTTTGCTGTTCCTTTTCATTGTTAGTATACAAAAATAGCATAAGTGAGACCTGCAAATAGCACTATTTCAGAACTATAATCTTATCCCACAATTTAAAATGAATCCAAGCAAATTTTCATCAAAATTTACCAATTCTGCAGAGGCTACGTCCAACTTCTGGGTACTTTTCCTCACAGACAGATAGTTCCTTGAGGAAATATCAGACATGACACTGTCAGAAATGACATTATTTGCAACAAATTCTGAAGCTAGATCTTTGTAAAATGAAGTCTTCCTTGTTTCCTTCCATTTCCAGTTTGCACTGTGTTTTCAAATATTCTAGTCCTCTATTCATTCTTCCACCCAGAAGAAGGCAGAATGGACATTGTTAGATGACATTCTGTTTTAGGTTACAATATGAAGAGAAAACATAGCCATAAACTTGTCTTTCTGGGTTCTGCTTGCTCAACATGGTGTCTAATTCATCCTTTTCTCCTGCAATGAACATAATTTCATTCTTCTTAATGGCTTAACACTCCATTGCTTGTATGTATATATCTTTGTTCATTGGTGGATGGAAACCTAGGTCAATTTTATAGCTTGGTTATTATAAATAGGGCAATGGTAAACATGAGTGTACATGTATCTATTCTGCTCTCATTTGCTTTCTGTTGGTTAAATTACTTCTGAGTGCTGGTGGCTCATAGCTCTAATCCTAATTACTCAGCAGGCTGGGATCTGAGGATTGTGGTTTGAAGCCAACTCAGGCAGGAAAGTCCCTGAGACTCATATTCAATTAACCATCAAAAATCTGGAAGTGGAGTTGTTGGTCATGTGGTAGAATATAAAAGCTCAGGGAAAAAACAAAAGGTTAGGTCCAGTGTTCCATCCCCAGGATATTCTCTCTCTCCCCACTCCCTGCTCATACACACAGAATTGTGTAGGATCATACAATAAGTTTACTTTTTGGTGTAGGGACTTCTATACTAATTGGGTTTCATAGTAAAAGATGATCTTGATAGCCCCAATCTGTTCACACACAAGCTGTTATTGTTACTATTTGATCTTGTCCCAGTATTTTCTTTGCCCTGTCCCAACTTTTTGAGTCAGACTGCCCTAAAATTATAACTGTAGCTTTCCTGTCTGGAACACAGATACTGTATTTGATTCTAAAATCACTGATCTTTTTTTTTTTATGATTTTACACCTAAGATCTGAAATTGTATGTAGTAATGTCTGATTACCTTGTTATAACCAAGCTAAATGATAGCTATATGAAATTTGGTTTTATGAAAAACTTTTCAAAATATGATTAAGGCAAAAGAAAAAAATACTCTTTACTTAATTTATTTATTTGCCAGAATTGAAGCTTAAATGCTAAAAGTACTATTTGTTTATTTACTTGCCAGAATTGAAGCTTAAATTCAGAGTTTCACCCTCATCAAGCAGGCATTCTAGCTCTTGAGTCCTTTCCTCAGCCATATTTTCTGTGTTAAATTTAAGAGAGGGTCTTGCTTTCCACCTCCACTCCCACCCCCAGGCCAGGTTTGACCATGATCCTCCTTTGAACACAGATGCGATGACAGCATGTACCATTATATCTATTATTGGTTGAGGTGAAGTCTCACGTATTTCTTTCCAACAAGCTAACCTTAAACTGTATTATTCCTGATCTTGACCTCCTGGAGAAAAATTAAAATGGGGGTTGCACTAATGGTTCCCTCAAAGAAACTAAATGTTCTCAGTGCTTCATTTTGTGGGGATTTTCTTATTGTATGTAGAGCTACAATGTACAGAATTACAGTTAGCTGTACTTCAGTGGATAGTGCTAACACCCACAGGACATTGATGGAGATGTTGGCAAACATCTTAAAAATAAATCTTAAAAATAAAAAGTCCAAATTTCTATCCTCAGTTGTGTTTGAAGAAAGAATGTGGGGCACCTCACATCAGGGAAATGGGCTCATTTCTTGGTTTTGGGACTCCACCTGCCTGTCACCTGGTTGGAAGGCTTGGCTGTGGTTTAAGGCTGCCTCTGGGATTGGCCCCACCGCCCGCCCTCTCGGACAGCACCTACCTCCGCCTGCCCTGCCCACCGTTATGCTGATAGGCTCCTGTATCCTCTACTAGCCCATTGTACTTTCCCAATAAACAAGTCTCCCTGGCGCATCTGATTGTCCTCCCTCCGGGGAGGGAGGGCTGGGTGCCAGCGGCCGGCTGGCCCTTTGCTTTCTCAGCCTCGTCTTGGTCGGGGTGTGATCTCTCCCTCTTGCCGGTTGGGAGGGACGAAGGACTAAAAACCCCGACAAAAGAAGATAAATTCAAGATGTAGCCAGTGATTGATTAGGTACTAAAACATTAGTTTTTCTTTTTTTTTTCATTGACATTAACTTGTCTTTTAAAGATGCACAAAGATTGCTAAGGGCAAAACTTGCAATAAAGTGGTTATAGAGGCAAAGAAGAGCCAATTAAAAGGTAAATTATAAGGAGATGTAATCAATCTTCAGTTATCTAAGGACTACTAGTTCCTATACACATTTCTTCATCTCTTAGGGAATGATAGAAAAAAGAGTAAAATGGAAATTTAATCACTGATGAAAGCCACTCTAAAACCTAATTGCATTACTAAGTACAGTGCTTTCTACAAAGTGGGCACTTAATAAGACTTATGGAACTGTACATAAAGGAAAGAGATATCACCAAAGATTAAAATCAGTCAGGAAGTTTGAAATGAGTCCCTTATTGAAAGCACAGGAAACTAGAACATATAATAGAACACATATATATATAAATATGAATATATTTCCACATAGAATAAAAATAACAGTGCCCATAATATATTTGAAAAGATTTATAAGGTAACTTTATAAGGCGAAGCTTCATAAGGTGTACTTACATCGCTGGATAATTTGATATAAGCAATATACCTGGGAGGTATACTTAAATAATATTAGAAATATTTGGTTTTAATTAATAACTGATGTTTTAAAAGCCCATCTGACAAAACTCAATTTAATATGAATTGCATTAAATGTTAAATTTATTTCTGTTGAACCATGATAGAAATTGTACTATCATAATATCATGTAAGTATTTTAGTAGACAGCACACTGAAATCCATGTTCATTATTTTACCTGTTACTCAACAACCTGTCTATTTGAAAAAGTGCAAGTTGAAGCTGTAGAATGGAGTTGTATTGTTCCAATAGAATTTGTTGGGTTCAAGAGCCAAAATCTGAAGTGTTATTAAATATTTGTTTTCAACTGATAGCAATATAGAGATGAATTATCTGCAGTAAAATGGGAGAAAGTGTGAACAAATGAATAGCTTGAAAATCTTCATTTCTTTTTATTTGAACAAATTTTTTGCACCCATTTTCCTTACCGAAGTTGAGTTTTCTTTACTTGTTTTGCTTCTGTTGCCCCTCTTGTACCTGAACGTAGCTGTGTTCTTTGCTGTTTTTAGAAGTTTTTCTTCATCAAAATTGTCTTTTTTTTTGGAGCCTTTGTCATTGTGCAAACACCCTGACTCAGGAGAGCATATTCCTTAGCGAATGGGATGGGAATTTGTGGTCGCCAAGTGACAATGGGGTCTTAAAATAACAGCTTGTGGTTAGAGCAGATGACTTGTGGTCCAACTGGGTGTTTGCGTTCATGTTCAGGGCACTGGAAAGAGAGGAGAACCCTAGTGATCACTGAGGGGTGGTAGAGAAGTTTCCTGCTCCCTAGCGTTCCTTTAAGAGTTCTTATGTTCTGCATCATAATCTGCCTTTGCATATTCATGGCATTTTCTTGTGTTCCTGTATGATATACTGTGGCCTTGTTAATCTAGATTTAGAGATTTCTGTTCCTTGTAATCACATATTAATCATCATAGAATCACAGGTTATAATATCAACATCTCTAATGAGCAGTATTTTTAGTACCACTGCTGCTATCTTATATTAACCAATAGTCAATGTCTATATACATCAGGACAATAATAACTTGTGACTGTTAATACTACCCACTTAATTAATGTGCTTTCTCTTCTCTATAAGATTTAGTTTAAGTACGGAGATTTGAATTTTATCTTCCAGTCTTGTGTGTAAGTGTATTGGTTTAAAGGAGAGTAAAGGGAAACACAAAAATGGTGAGACAAAGGTGAACAAATGAAGCAGTGCTAGTCACTGGACACTATATTTAAAATGAAGAATATAACGAGCTGGGAAGGTAGGAGTTGGGAAAGAAGAACCAGGAGAAAGTGAGGCAATAGTTGACACAGTTCAAAAAGAAATGTACTCATTTATGTGACTTAAGTAATTGTAACCCTTCCTTTACATTAGCTTTACAATATGATAGCAATAATATATATAATATAATAATATATAATAAACAATGAATACAAAAAAGGTACATGGTGTTAAACATGTGATATTTTACCTTATGCAATGTGATATCATAATCTCTAATACTAAATGCAAGTAGGCTATTCATTGGAGTGTGTAAAAAAATATCAAGGCCAACAGTCAAAGTAGCATGAATCATTGTTAAAGCATAAGCTCAATTACTTTTATTCATTAGACCTTTACAATAAGCAATGAGTTAGTCCGAAAGAACAGGATTCCATATCAACATGATGTGAACAATAACTCTGTCCTTTCCCTAAAGACTATATTTGAGCTACGTGAATTTAGAACTAGGTCAGCAATTTCAAACCAGAAGGAGTGGTACTCAGGAGAGTGGCAAACCCCTTTCAGCACAGGTTGAATTAAATTAAACTTAGACTTCTTAATGCCTGTCTCTTTGAAAGAGAACAGAATAAAAAAGCTTGAACATACCTACGTTTAATCTCTATAAACATACGTATCTCCTATGAACATATATATATATATATATTCATGAATGATTTGTGAAATACATAGGAAAAAGTACTTTTCTAGAAAATACCTATTTAAGCAATAGAATTTAAGTTTGGATTAATAGTTTTGTACATCCGTGAATTGATTAGTGGTTGAAAGCATGGAGAGAAATTTTAATTTCTTATCTGTGGAATGGGGATAATAAAAATGATTTCCCAAAACTCTCTCAAAGAATTATGAGAACAATAAGCAAAGTATTTAGCCATACTTATTAACATATAGCAAGTCTATGCCATGTCTTGAACATATAAATTTCTTGTTCAAGTCAGCTATTGCTGTGAGCAAATACTAGGTAATATTCATTGGTCTTAGTGAAGTTTTGAAGACTAAAAGTTGTTATGTATGGCATTATATTATAGTTCTTGCAGTAGCTTTTCATCAATGTTTGTATACACAGCTTCAGAAATAAGTTGTTTTATTTCCTCATAACCTTGCCTTAGAGTTATTAACTATGAGTTTCAAAGCTGACCACTGAAGATTTTATTTTAAAGACTTTTTCCTTAATTATGCTATCTCCTTTTAGAAATCCCACACAATTATAATTCATTTAAATCTTAGTAATGGCTGATTTAAATAATAATTTCTCAGCTAATGTGTGAAATACTGAAGTATTTTTCCTCTTCCATCCTCCAAATTCCTCTATACAAGTCATTTCAATTCAAACCACTCTGATTTTGGCATTCACTCTCTCCATGTCTTCTTCTGTGTCTCTGTATCGTGTGTGTGTGTGTGTGTGTGTGTGTGTGTGTGTGTGTGTGTGTGTGTGTGTAAGTGTGTGTCTGCATCTTCCTCCCCCACAGGAATATTGGGAGAGAAAACATTTTGTTTGCTCCATTCTTCTCATTTTGTTTTAGTTTTAGCATAAACTCACATCTGTACAAGTAAGACATGTTCCTTTAAACATTGAATTTTGTTAATTTATGTGCATGGTCATGAAGAACATATTGGTTATGTGGAAGTGTGTGCTCTAGAAAGGATGGATAAAGAGGGACACTATCCTTTCTATGTACTTACTTTTTGATATCTGTGCTCCTGTTGTTCATCAGAGAGAGAAAGAGAAGTGGAGGGAGAGAGATGAGACCTTCTCTGCTTATGACTTTGAGTCTATTCTGTGTTTTCTGATTATTAAATTCTGTTTTTAACTTTTATTTATGTTTGCTGAAAATATTCATGTGTTCCGTAAACATTTTCAGATCCTCCTATGTTGGAACAAACTTCTAAGGACTCTTTTCATTTCTAACAGAAACACATGCCTGTTTAATATCCTCAAAGTTGACATGTGAGATTAATAACAACTAGCATATATTATTTTACTAAATAAAATACATTACTTATATGTCTATACTTCACAACATTAACAAAACATTTTATTATTTTCTGCATTTCTAATCATATGTCTATATGAAAACACCCTTACACACAAATTCACAATGTATATATTCATCTTGAAGGAAACTGGAAGAACTCAACTACTCTATCTTGTGTTTTGCAAATAGTCTTCTGGATATAGCTAGTATTTACTGTCTTTTTTTTGTTTTCTCTCTTCTAATATACATTTCACAGTCCCTTTGCTACCAGAAAGCAAGGTCACCAAGACTGTTGTTATCTCATTGTAGCATCCCAAACCTGAATTCTTAAAGAATCTGTGACAAAAATGATTTTGACAATTAAGCTTTGCATCCCCAAAGGGACAAAATATCATTTATCATATAGAATTTAGCTATGTATGAGAGTTCTTCATCAAATGCCTCAATGAAGTGGTTTTACATTTGTGAGATGGCTCAAGTCTCAACTGGTTAACATACTGTGTACGATAATGGTTTAAGATAGATATCTGCATGCTATTCCTATGTCTTTTCTACTAGTACAAATCAAGTAAGATCACAGTAGTCTTCTTGTCACACCATGCTAATTTGATTAATGCCAAAAATCTTTGTGGGCCAAGCTATGCTAATTACTGCCTTGGCTCCGTACCTATTAACTGTGATTGTTCTTATCTACTTCCTAGTAGTTTCTGTTGATCCTGGCCATACAAGCCCAACAAAACATAATGCTCCTTTTATCATAATGTAACACTCTTAGAGTGCTGTCGATTAGAAAAATGGCAACATATATTGCAAATATTTGCATGAGTGTGATATATATTGCTCTAATGGGGCTTGAAGTTAGGATCTGTAACTCTTTTTTACATATTTTTTATTGTAATTAATAGGAGGGTTACATTATATTCACCAAATAGAAGATGCATTACTTCACAAACATTGATACCCTTTCTTCATGACATGGCCCCCATTTTCCTTCCCCGTTCCCCCTGCTCATCTTAATTTCCCCCTTCCCTATCCAATTTAAAATAACAAATTAAGCACAAATAAAATATATCAGATAACAAGGTGAAATATTGTAACAATATGAGATAACCAAGGGACAGCAAAAGAGACGCTAGATAACATAGTACATTAAGGACAACAATCACTCATTACATGGCTTTTGTTTCCTTATCCTGGAGGTCCTTTCATTTAGTGTCATACTATTTGGCCTTATGTCTCTAGATTTTGTTCTATTGTAAATCTCTGCTAGGAGAGCCCAAGGTTCCTAGTAATTATGACAAATGAGGGAGACTATTGGGCCTATGTTCCTTTGAGTCTGGCTTACTTCACTTAATATGATTTTTTCTAAGTCTTTCCATTTCCTTACAAATGGGGCGATGTCATTCTTTCAGACAGCAGCATAGAATTCCACTGTGTATAAATACCACATCTTGTTGATCCACTCATCAACTGAGGGACATCTAGGTTGGTGCCATATCTTTGCTATGGTAAATAGTGCTGTAATGAACATCGTTGTGCTAGTGGATTAATATGTCCTTGTTTCTGGATAACTGGGTAAATGCCAAGTAGTAGAATTGCTGGGTCATAGAGGAGTTCTATGTTTAGTCTTTTGAGGAACTGCCATACTGCTTTCCTTAGTGGTTGAACAAGTTTGCATTCCCACCAACAGTGTAGTAGTGATAGGATCAGTAACTCTTATTTTGCTTTTTGGATTATGGCTGGTCCTCTGCTCTTTGAGCCATGCCTCCCCTTCTAGACTTTTTTTTGGTTGGTTAATGTCTATCGAATATATGTTTTCTGAATCTTTCCATTTCCTTACAGATAGTGCAATATCATTGTTTCTGAGGGAAGCATCCATGGAGGGGTATCTGGGTTGATTCTGTATCTTGGCTACAGAAAATGATACTGCTATGAGCATGGTTATGGTGGTAGCTTTAGTGTAGCCTTGTTTTTGGTCTATTGGATAAATCCCCAGGAGTGGAATTTCTGGATAATGGGGAGACTCTACTTTTAGAATTTGGAGAAACTCCTTACTGCTTTACAGAGGGTTTCCAAGGTTGCATTCCCACCAACAGTGTAGTGACATTCCCTCTTGGCCATATCTCCATCAGCATCTATTATTGTTAGTTTTCTTGATAATGGCAATTCTAACTGGTGTGAGGAAGAATCCCAATGTTATTTTGATTTGCATTTCTTTTATGGTCAAAGATGTTGAACATTTCTTCATGTATCTATTGGCCATTCTTTTTTTCTTGCCAGTCCTGGCTTGAACTCAGGGCCTGAGCACTGTCCTTGGACCTTTCTTAAGGTTAGAGCTCTACTTCTTGAGCCACAACACTACTTCCGGCTTTTTCTATGTATGTGGTACTCAGAATTCATTCCCGGGGCTTTGTGCATGCTAGGCAACACTCTACCACTAGGCTAAACTCTACCCATCTATTGGCCATTCTTATGTCTTCTTCTGAGATGTCTCTTAGTCTTTAGCCCACTGATTAATTGGATTTTTGTTTCTTTGAGGATTTGAATGATTTCCCTCTTTTATTGTCACTAGAATGTGCCTATAAATCTACAATTAAACACACTACATGGTAAAAAGACAAAAAAATTACACTGGTGCATGTTAAAATGTACAAGACCATAAACATTCACACAATGAGATCAAAGGAAGCTATTCTTAGTAGAGAATCAAAGGGTTTAATAACAATGTGCATATGATCATATACAATGATGTTTATCAAAATTAACTCCAAGAAATAGACAGAAGTGGGGTTTTTTTTGGTGTTTTGCTTTCCCTCCTCCTGTGTTGCTGTTTTTGATTTCTGTGCTTTTTGTCTTGTATGTAAGTATGTAAGTTTATCTGCTTTGAGGAGGACAAGGTTGAGCACATAAATGATGGATAAAAGGGTGAACAAATGCAGCAGTGAACTATATTAATTGTGGGGAGACAGGGAAAAACTGGAAGAAATCCAGGGAAGAGGTGACACTGTTAAAAAAGAAATGTACTCATTATCTGACTTATGTAACTCTAATCCCTCTGTACATCACCTTTTGCAATAACAATAAAATATTTTAAAATATATCTTAGAAGAAGTGTCTGAAATTTGCTTTCCAAGGCTGGCTTTAGCTATGATCATCAGGTATCATCCTCCAGAGCAGCTAACATTATAGACATTAGTCACTTATGGAACTTATTTTGAACCTTAATATCCAGAGTTTTCTAGGGCTTATGTCTTGTTTTTGGCAAAGCATGTCTCCCTATAGGAGACTATTTTCCTGTCTCACACAGAGCAGGGACATGAGAAAAATGCTGCTTTTACTGACAAAGAATCGATCATGGGACCAGGAGTTTGGCTTAGCAGTAGACTGCATGTCTAGTATCCATGAAATCCTGTGTTTGATTCCTTGGTTACCACATATACAGAAAAAGGTGAAAGTGGTACTGTGGCTCAAGTGGTAGAGCAGTAGCTTTGATAAAGCTCAAGGACAATGGCCAGGCCCTGAGTTCAAGCCCCAGGATTGGCAAAAAAAAAATCAATCACAATTTTGAAGAACCAATATCTTGTAATGCATTGGAATTTGATCATACTTTCCCAAACTAATATACTAAAGGTAGAAATTCAGCTGAGGTTGGCATTCAGTCACCCAATGTGAATGGAGCTTTGGCTTGTTACCAGAAATCTTGAACTACATGCTTTGGGACAGACTGAGTAGGTTTTGAATTCCTCACTAATTCTAGACATGGGGATTTAATTAACCTTCTGAGCCCATCAGTATTGTCTTATATTTAGAATAAAAACACAATCTAGTATGTGTTTATTTGATTTAGAAATATTCAATAATAGCAAATACTTGATAACTGTATTGTTTACCATATGCCTTCCATTGTAGATATAAATTGCCCCTTCCAAAAAAGCCATTGATTTCTACCCTTTGTTCTCCTTCTTAAACATCTGTTGCTCTGGAATGGCTCTTGGTATTAATAACTGCAGCAGTTAGTATCAGCAAGAAAATAGAACCACTAAGAATATTATGAAACAAGGAACTGATGATTAGATACGAATGTACACAATTGCCAGAGATGTTGGTAAAATAAGATTTGAATCTGGGAAAAATCACTGACTTGCACTTCTGAAGCTCTGGTACAGGTAGAAAAAATGATATTTATCACTGAATACGTTAAACTCAATAGATGCACTTGTCAATGTGTGAATTTCAAGAAAAAGCATGGAAGAGATCTACCGGTTCTTTGTCTAGTGGTAGAATCGTTCCAGCACCCCTTTCAGTTTTCTAGTGGTTAATTAGAGATAAGAGTCTCATTACACTTTCATATCCAGACTGGGCTTGAACTTCAGTCCTAGATCTCAGCCTTCTGAGTAGCTAGGATTACAGGCCTGAGCCACTAGGGCCAGACTAAGCCTGTTTTTGTAGCTTATCTTTAAGGATAAAGTTTTCAAATAGTCCCAGAGTTTACTATCTTTCTCTATCAATAGGTTCTTTGCATAATTCCTTCACAGAGATTTTTCTAAGTTATGTCTATCAATCTTTATGTATGTAAAAATAAGCTAGATTCTAGGAAAAAGAAAGTAAAACAGAATATCTATATTTAAGGACATTATAGTATATAGAGAAGATATATTATAAATCAGTTACCACAGTGTTATGTGCTAAGTGCTATTTTAAAGGCAGAGAGCACAGAGCATGACAGTACATGGCAAACAACACACACAACATATGTAAAATAGTTTAAATGATAGGTGGAAGTATAGATGATCTACTTTACAGATTGAAATGTAAAACATGACAAACTTTCTAAAACAAAGCAAACTTAAAATGATTTGCAAAATATAAAAAATGTGTCAGAAATGGGATGTGGAAAGACACTTAAAGTAGTCAGAAAGGTATAATAAATACAGAGAAAGCATTATATTCTACATTTAATTAAGTGATCTCAAATGACAGGAGCAAAGAATTCATACTGGATTTGTGATTGGAAAGGCAAACTAATCATTTTTTCTTTCTTTTTTATTGTAATTTATAGAAGAACTAGATTATATTGACCAGATAGAAGGTGCATTTCTTCACAAACACTGATAACCCTTCTCATGTTTTTGTCCCCATTTCCTTCCCCCAACCCCTCCCCTCAAGTTGTCAAACTAATTATTTTTCAAATGGACTTAATGAATTCTCATTTAGGATTGTTCTTCATTGTAAATTTCTTCTTATTTTTTGAGAAATAATGCTGTTAGCTACACAAATTATCTAGATATATCACCTACCATCATCCAAACTTCAACTTTATTTAATTGCCTGACGTTGCATGTAGATTTTACACCTTAATTATCTCTTGGGTTCCTCTTCTCTCTTCATTTGTTCCAACACTATATTTATCCATAGTATCATACCCTCATTCTGTCTTTCCTTCTTTTCCAAAACTTACTAAGTGCTTATTATTTTTATTCACATTGCTATCAAATAATATTTCAGAAATGTCAATTTTATCAGGTTCTTCATTTATTTAGAAGAAACTACCAGGAACCAGATAATGAGAGGTTTCAGAGACTAAGAGAATTCAGATTCTATACTGAAACTAAAGGAATACATTGAGAGCACTTATGCTGAAGAGTGACATATTTCCATTTATAGTTTAGAAAAATACTTTGAAAGGATAGAAGACATTTCCCTGGAGAACAACCCACTGAGAAGTGGAGTTGGAGAAAAATGCTAAGGAGGATTAAAAGAAATATTTGAAGAAAATGGAACTACCGTAGACAGCAGAAGGTAGTATGTTTTCAAGAGAGAATTCACAGTGAGATCTTTTACATTGGCTCTGATCAAGAGAAGTCAGACTCTCACTAATACCTTTCTTCCCGTGGAATCAGTGAATGATGAGACTGAAAGTGGCAGGAATTCCTTTCTGGAAGCTGGAATGTGAGAAGTATCAAAGAATGATTCTCTTAACTCTCAACCTTTCATCTCATGATGCTTCAGGTTGGCATTCAAGTGTATGGTATATTTAGGGAGCTGAAGAGGAAAACTGCAGTTCGTAAAATCCTCCTTATTCTCCTCATAAAATCATATCATGTTATCACCCACTATTCTTTGTCTTAAGCCTTCATTGACTCACCTCAGAATTAACCCTAGAATGAAGTGAAGTGGGTACAGACTACATTCAATAATATGTTGTTTGGAATTATATTTTTTCAATTGTACTTTGCATCTTAACATACACTTAATCATATACTTCTCATTATATATTTCGTCAATCACAGCATTAAATATGTTCAGGTAGTGCAAGGCTAGCAATGAAAATGCAATCAAAAGTTGTACATTCACAATGGGTTCTTATTATTTAAGTTGTTAGGAAAAATATTAATACCTACGATAAAATTGCATCTAAAGTAAATTACCATGGACTTAAAACTCAAGATTTATATTTCCTGTATATATCTATTTTAATTAATTTCAGTCGAGTTTGGGCTTTCATCATTGACGTTTTCTTAAGTAGTTGTAACCTGCAGTGTTTTCCATGTGTTCTTTCAAAGGAAACCGAAAACCAGCAGGACAACCTGGGTCAACAGGATTACTTTCTCATTCATGACAGAAAACTCATCTTGTCATAGTGATAAAAAGTATATATGCAGAGTTTAGAACACAATACCATCTAAACCCTCAATTCAGATCTCAGCCAAGGATCCTTCACTCGGTGTTATCTGGTGGTTAGAATGAAAGAGGGTAGAATATTTTTGGTATTAACTTTTCCATGATAGGAATTATCAACAGTTTCTACTTCTGCAAATCTAAGATTGTTATAACAGCAGAAATGCAATGAAAAATAAAAACTTGAACTGTGCTTATTAAAAAATCAAGCAACTTTCATTTAGGACATTTGTAGTTCCAGTTACTGGTTAAAGTTTGAGTCTAGTGACACTGTCCCTCCCTTACTTTCCTGTTTTATCATCACTTGAATCCCCTTCCGCCTCCATGCTTGTTCATTTAGCAGAACAAAGAGAGAAAATGAAGGTGGGACCAAGCAAATTCTGTGATATTTCTTGTATGAAGGACTCGAGATGTTTCAACTCCTTTTCTTTTCAATTCCTTTTATAAGTGGAGACACTTCCTTCAATCCTTATTTCCCTTTCTAGGCCAACATGTCCCTCAAAAATGCATGCCTGACTTTTGTTTCAATATCCTGGAGGTCCTTTCAATTAGCTTCATACTATATGGCCTTATGTATCAAGGTTTTGCTCTACTGCAGATCTCTGCTAGGAGAGCCCAAGGTTTCTACTGATTATGACAAATGAGGGAAACCATTGAGCCTATGTTCCTTTGAGTCTGGCTTACTTCACTTAATATGATTTTTTCTAAGTCTTTCCATTTCCTAAAAAATGGGTCAATGTCATTCTTTCTGACAGCAGCATAGAATTCCATTGTGTACAAATACCACAACTTGTTGATCCACTCATCAACTGAGGGACATCTAGGTTGGTTTCATATCTTTGCTATGGTGAATAATGCTGCAATGAACATTGTTGTGCTAGTGGATTTAGTATGCCCTAGATTCTGGATGGTTGGGTAAATGCCAAGTAGTGGAATTGCTGGGTCATAGGGGAGTTCGATGTTTAGCCTTTTGAGGCACTGCCATACTGCTTTCCATAGTGGTTAAATGAGTTTGCACATAACGAATGATTGTTGTCCTTAATGTACTATGTTATCCCTCATCTCCTTTGCTCTCCCTTGGGTATCTCATATTGTTACAGTATCTCACTTTGTTATCTGATATATTGAATTTATTTGTATTTGGTTATCTGAAACTTGATAGGGAAGGGGGGAAAACCAATATGGGGAGTGGGTGGGGGGAGGGTAATGGGTACCAACACATGTGAAAGGGTATCAATGTATGTGAATTAATGTACCTTCTATCTGGCAAATATCATGTAACCCTTTTATTAATTACAATAAAAATATATTAAAAAATGCATGCATGAAAGACTGCTCAATCTGATAGGAGCCTTTCTGGCTCTAAGCATAGGCCTCTCTTATTATGGAACCAAATCCCAGAAACACAAGTTTCTGCAGATTTCAATGCTTAAAGGCCTGGGAAACATAGGCATAAGTGTTCATTTCAGTTACGTTAGAAATTTCATTCTGTCCATACCCCAATTTAGTATAAACTAAGTCCTTGATTTTCTCTTATAATTTTCTAGATAGTGTACCTTGTGTTAGGAGTTTGAGATAAGTAAGTACATTTTTCTAGTATCATGGATTTTGAATGGAAAATATACTTAAGTGCCAAGTTAAAGACAGATTAGAAACTGCCTTAAAGTTGAAGCCAAATTGGTCCTTCCTTATTCTTCTGAATTGCATTACCCTTTCAGCAACAAATACAATGGTTGCAGAACTATAGCTTTCATGCTCCCACACTGTCCTAGTATATAGTATTCAGTGGTGCTCATAAGTGGGCAACTGAAGAAAATAAAGAAGCTGTTCACAGAGTGCCCCTTACTTAATTAATTCTGTTTATTATCAATCAGATCTTTGCCAGTATCAGAGATGCTTGGGAAATTGTGAATGAAGACATGAATATTCTTTCCAATATATCTAAGAAGATTGATATTCATATTTTTAACAATACTGATGCATGGGAAAACACAGAGGATGATTCTTCTTGTAGAAGAGATAATAATATTAAATGCTACATTAAGATGTCAAAGTGAAGGCCAAGAAACATAAGGACAGAAAACAGTTCAGATTCCATTCCATCAGTCAAGCTTTACTAGGCCTTAGAATGAAATGGAGAGCTTTGGTAACCACAAATAGCTGGCTTCCAATTTCTCGGAATGTTTTCTTGTCAGTGCCGGGCTTGAGCTCAGGGCCTGAGCTTGGACTTTCTCAAGGCTAGAGCTCTACCACTTGAGCATCAGCACCACTTCCAGCTTTTTTCTATGTATGTGGTATCGAGGAATCGAACTCAGGTCTTCGTGCTTGTTAGGCAAGCACTCAACCACTAGGACAAACTTCCAGCCTCAAACTTCTCAGAATTTTTGATTCTGAGTATGGTGATTGGGCAATGTTGACTTTGTATTTCTAACAGTGTCCAAATGTTGCTCAGGTCTTCGTGCTTGTTAGGCAAGCACTCAACCACTAGGACAAACTTCCAGCCTTAAAATTCTCAGAATTTTTGATTCTGAGTATGGTGATTGGGCAATGTTGACTTTGTATTTCTAACAGTGTCCAAATGTTGCCACAGCTGCAGGCTTAGGAAGCACACTTGTAAAACAAGTACTATAGATTAGTGAGGACAAAAATGCAAGTTACAGTTGTCAAGTAGAAGTACTACAAGAATGTAAAGGGTATGTTGATTCTTCTTTCAAGACATTGAGCTTTAATGGGAAGTAGACATTTATTGCAATAGAATTTGTTTTGTCAAACACCAACAATAACTATAAGCAATTTCTTGTTTGAAATGGGTTTGTGCTGCATACCTTCTATTGGGCCCAGTAGATGTACTGTCTTCATTTTTACCTTGCCCTGGGATCTCATTCACCACAGGACTTCCTACTGAGTTTGATGACTGGAGATCCAAGGTGAGATGACTTTGGAGAAGGCACGCAAGTTCCCTGGCTTTCTCCATGCAATGTCTGTTATTTGAAGGAAAGGGTCATTTGCTTCTCTCAAGAAGACTATTTCTAAAAGATCCAGTTTCTTCCTCTGCTCCAATCCTTTGTGTGTTTCCCATTCTCTAAAGATACCTCCTTTAAACAGTGTTTTAACCAAACAACTTTGAATTATCCCATTTGGGGATGTTGAGCAGTACATGGTGTGTTTACATGTGTGCTTACTAATATGCATGCCTGTGTGTTCCAGTGTGCACTCATTCATTTTCAGTTGCAATCATCTCCCCATTTTCTATCCAGGATATTTAGGTAGAAATGCCTGTCTTCTAGACTCAGAAGTCAGAATGTGATCTTGCCACAGTGATGCCCTGACAACAGTTCATCTCAGAGAAGGGCTATTGACATAACTTGGTCCACTGATATTATTCTGCTCCTTGATGGCATGTATTTAAATTATGAGATCTCTTTCCACTGTGAATGCTAGGCTGGTACTACTTCAGATATATCTCCTGTGAATTTTATAATCACTTTACAGATCCTGCCAAGGAATGAAGAAGGCGTGCAAAAGAAACCAGAAAAGATAAAATATTTTTACTGATGTCTTTTGACATCAGCTTAAAGTGGCTACTTCTGTGTTTGTTTTGTTGTTGTTGTTTAAACCTTTTTGAGTCTGTGCTTTGTAATCAAAATTGTTGTAGAATGTGCTTTCATTTATCCTCTGTTCTCTGTATTTTCCCATGTCCACCTTTTGGCTCTGTCCAATGTACTCTCCTGAATTTTTTCTAATTCTCTAAATTCTTCCTATATCTGCCTTTCTTGACTCTGAAAGTACAATTGTATGTACATATCCCCCTGCCGAACAACCTGATAAAAATATAAAAATGTGTTTTGCCCTGAGGAAAAATTGATTTCAAAAAGACTTTGATGATGCTGTTAAAATACTGTGCTTGTAACCTTACAGGTACATCTGAGACTTTAAAAATACAAGAGACTCAATTGATGTTATTTTAAATCAATAGATGCTGAACTATAAAACTGCATGAAATTATGATGAGATTATTTCAAAACCATCCTTTGTTTATATGTTTTATTAGAGATCTGTTGATTAGCCTACCATATCCGGACTAAAAAGATGTCAAACAAAGTCATAACAAAAATTGTTAGCGGTATAGAAATCTAATAATACAATGCAGTAAAGTAAGAACACTGTTGGTAAATTTGGCACAATGCTTTTGTACCTCTAGAATGCTATGCTGGCTTTTTTTCTACTTAGCAACATGGACTAGTGGGTGCAGAGAAACTGAAACATACATCTAAAGCCCCAGATTTTTTCACACTTTTAAATGTACTTTTCAACTCATTGAAATACATTGGAAATGTGTAAACTTATTGCCATGAAATAATTCAGTTAATGTGACTTAAAAATACCTTACTTCATGTTTAGAAGAATATGAAAAAGGCTGGGAGTTTGTTCTAGTGGTAGAGTGCTTGCCTAGTATGCACGAAGACCCAGGTTCAATTCCTCAGTACCACATACACAGAAAAGCCAGAAGTGGTACTGTGGCTCAAGTGGTAGAGTGCTAAGCCTTGACGAAAGTCCAAGGACAGTGCTCAGTCCCTGAGTTCAAATCCCAGGATTGGCAAAAAAAGTTACAAAGAAGGAAGTTGTTAATGCCAAGACTTTTTTTTAAAGAAAGAAGCATGGTTAATATCAATATTCTATGTGTATATATGTGTATTTTACACATATATTTGCTATTTAACCATGATTGCTTACTCTTGGATGTTTTATGTACTATTTGTGCTTTTATTTATCTCTTACTAATGATAGATATCATTGATATTAAAATTGCTAAACTCTAAAAAAAAAGAAAGAAGCATGGTTGAGAAAAACAATAAGCTAGTTCTGTGAACATAAAATACAACTTAGCATTTCAACACATACTTTTAACTGCAAGATTTTTAAGGGAATATTATTAATGATTTCTTTTCAGAGTGGGGGCCTTAATCATTACACTTGAAAGTATTTACTTTCAAATGTTCCATAAAGCTACTACTCCTTATGTTCATGAAGCCTACACCAGGCTGGAGTGATTTGGGGGCTCTGAGGGCACTAATAGTGGATATAGATGTACTCTCTCTCCTGTCCTGAATTTTGCCTTGCTCCTGCAACTGGTTCAGCAGCTGCTTGTGATTTCTGTCAGAATCAAATTCACTCATGCCCTGGGACAGCTGCTTAGGGTGAAAAATGTTTCTTTGGGCTTCTGGAAAGCAGACAAGCTCTTCCTGCAGCTATACCAGAGTCTTCAGGTTGTTTAATGGCTGTACAGAACTGCAGAAACCCATCTGCCCCTTGTTGAGAAGTGTGGTGTCCAGGAGACCTAATTAGGTCTGCGATTCATGTCTTCTATGCGGCATTGTTACCCACTGTGCTAACAGTGTGCAGAGCTAGCCAGGAGATTCAACTGGTGAATTCATAGAGATAATGTGTTTGGTTTATTACAAGTTCTTCAAAAAATGACTGTGCTTATTAAGATGATGGTTTAATTTTAAGTGATATGAAGAAGTCAGCCACCAAATCTACCTGTTTCCAGTGGTCCTCAGCCATGACTGCTCGTTGGAATTATTCCTAGAGATAGAAAATCAAAGTTTTTGCTTTTGGTGGCCTGGGTAAATGGGCAGAAGAGGATACTAGGATACCCTACAGCTTCCTAAGTAGATTGATATTGTTAATTAAGAATGATATTGGCCTGAGTCTACTTGTTTTCTGATATTGTTCTCAGAACTATTGTCTTGTCTTAATTTACCCAAGTAAAAGATCATTGCTTACTTTATCTACCAACAAATGACAGCATTCTTTCATGATATAGTAGGGAGGCAGACTAGAGCTTGGCTAAACCTCTGGTATGCAAAATAGGGAAGTAAGGGAAGAGATAAGTAAAAGGGGAGATGGGGAGGGGAAAGGAAGTAGAGTGTGAGGACTGTGGTATGACACATGCTCATATGTGGGAATATAAAATATTGAATTTGTGTGTAAGAGGGTGGTGTTATCAGGGATCGCAAAGGAATAGAAAAATTGAGAAGAAAAAAAAGGTAGAAACAATAATGCCAGTGAAAGGAAAAATAAACTGGTTTTATCCGTAAAATGGACATTCTTTCCCAGTTTTTTCTTATTGCTCTAGGATCCTATTCAAACAGGTGTAGAATACATAGTGGAAGAGAAAGGTCCTCTGTTCCTCTTGAAATACACCCTTTGCACATTCTGGATATACTGTGCGAGTCCTGGCAGCATGCCACAGATAAAGTAAAGTACAGAAAATCCCTTTCTGTTTTCCTTTTGTACCCATTGCTTGAACTGGGTTGGTGAAGGATCTCTTGCTTCTGCCATGAAGTTCCAGTCAATCACCCCTGTGAAACTTCACTCTGCCACCCCATTTCCCTCTTGAAGCAACACATTTATGCCCTGGACTTTGGTGGAAGGCTCTCCTAGGAATGAGATAAATTATAGAGAATTTCCAACTCAGTGTGCTTTATTTCTGGCTTGTGCTTTTTGAATTAAGAGTAGGGAACCCTGGCAAATGCCTACATCCCCTCAGTGCTAGGCATGTGACACTTCACTCTGCAGCTGAATTTTCCCTGTGAACCCATCACTGACATAAAGCTGGGTTGACATGCATGATTTTCTTGGGGAATGCTTTGATTATAGAAATGTTCCAACAGTATGTGCCTCTTCTTCTATATCTTTTGTGTTGCTGGGGGGCCATGAGGCATTGCTACTGCTTGGTTTCAGTTATCCACAGGGAACTAACTTTTTTTTTTTTAAATCTACTTAGCTGTGTTCCTGCCATGGGACAATATGTTCAGGTCCTTCCTTTAGGTGGGGTTGGATGGCAGAGCACTGTCATATCTGTCTCACCCTAGGTAGAGGAACACAAACGTTGGTCCATTCATGATTCTGCCTCTTCTCCAAAGTGAGCTTGCTGATTTTTATGTGGTTGCTTTATTCAGTGCCTAATGTGTGCAGGGCTTGTCAGAGAAAAGGTAAAGAGAATTAGAGGATTTAAACTGCATTCTAGACCAAATGGGACCTATGAGACTTTTACAGAACACTTCATTAAATCACTTCAAAATGTACATTTTTCTTGATGGCACATGGAATATTTTCCAGGACCATAAAATGAGTTTCAGACATTCTTCTAAAATCAAAACAGTGGCAATTATTTTTAGATTCAATATAACACAATTAGGAATCAATAATAAGACAAATTTAACAAACTGCTGTTTAGTCTTATAGTCTTATGAGGAACCTCCATAGCACTTTCCAGAAGAATTCTTTATACCTAGTTTGTTCTGAATTTTTACTGTAAACAAATTTTGATATTTAGTAAATATATTTTTGAGTCTATTGGGATGATCACAGAGTTTTTGTCCTTAATTATGTTGATGGGGTGGATCATGGTTTATGATTTGGGGATATTGAAAAATCCTTGTATCCGGGGGTAAATCCTACCTGCTTATAGTGATGAATAATTCTTTTCATGAGATGTTGGATTCAGTTGTCTATCATTGTGCTAAGGACTTTTTAACATTGATGTCACCAAGATTACTGGCCACTATCCTTTTTTACATTTATTTTGTTATAAAGATGATGTACAGAGGGGTTACAGTTACAAAAGATAACCAGTGAGTACATTTCTTGTCAAACATTGTTTACCATTACCCTCCTCATTTTTCTCCTTTATTGTTTTATCCTCATTTGCTTTTGACTTTAGGGTTTTATTGATTTCATAAAATGGAGTTTGGATTTGGCCTGGTGGCCCATATCTGTCACACTCATGGCTGTGTGTGACCTGGAGATCAGACCTGGGATACGAGGTCTGCCTAAGCCAAAAGCTTATGAGACTTGATTTTGAATAATAAAAGCTAGAGCAAAAAGTATGGGACACTATCTGATAGATGATGAAAAAAGGACTAGTGGGGCATGACTCAAGTGGTAGAGTACTTGTTTACCCATGTGAGTCTCTGAGTTCAAAACACTACCAGTCGAAAAAAATAGAAAATGAAGAATTTGGAACAATTCCCTTTCTTGATTTTTATGAAATAATTTAAGAACTGATGTTAGTTTTTTAAATATTTGGTAGAATTCAACAATGAATCTATGTAGTCCTGGCATTGCTTTGATGGGAGACAGTTTTACTACTGATTTGATTTGTTTACTCATTTGGTCCATTCAGACTTTTCTATGTCTTCATGACTCAATTTTAGCAAAGAGTATGTATCTAGAAATTTGTTCATGCTTATATAATTTGTTGACTAATTATAAATAATTTGAAACAGAGTATTAAGTAGTTATTAATGAAAGCTAATAAAACATTGCTGTAGTTATATTTTATCCTTCATAATTTAATAATACAAATTTGGAGAAATGCATCTTAAATTTAAATGTGAAATAATACACAAATTAGGAAGCATATTTAGTACACATTAAAATCTATCATTCTTGTTACTACAGAAAAGTAACTTGTATAGTTTGTTAAATTCATCTTATTATTGATTCCTAATTTTGTTATTTCATGTCCCAAAATACTTACTACAGTTTTGGTCTTAGAAGACTGTCTGAAACTTGTTTTATGGTTCTGGAAAATATTCCATATGCTGGCAAGAAAAATGTACATTTTGAAATGATTAAATGAAGTTTCTGTAAATGTGTCATTGGTGTATTTGTTCTAGACAGCAGTTTTAAATCATCTATTTCTTTGATGATTTTTTAAACAATGGTAATCTGTCCATTCCTCATTATCTCTTACTTTTGTTTACTAAAATACTTTGCTTATTAGGGTGTTCCATTATTGGGTACATATATATTTATAATCATTTTTACTTTTGCTAAAATAAAAACTGCTTTATTATTTATATATAAAACTCCTTAATACTTTATATGTGTCTCATTTAATTACTTTACATTAAAATTTTACTTTATATGACCTATTTCGGCTTAATTTTTTTTTTGCCAGTCTTGTGGGCTAGAACTCAGGGACTGGGCACTGTCCTTGAGGCTTTCTCAAGGCTAGAACTCTACCACTTTTGCAACAGCACAACTTCCAGCTTTAAAAAAATTTTTTTTTCTGTTTTTGTGGTACGAAGGAATTGAACCCAGGGTTTTGTGCGTGCTAGGTTACCATTCCACCACTAGGCCAAGCTCCCAGTCCTGCTTTAAAATTTTTATTCTATTTTCATGTAACATCTTGCATTTTCTTTTACTTTAGTTCTGTGTATGTACTAGCTATATAGTTGAACTAGTGGAAATATCCATATGTTCAGAGAAAATTGATAGACCTCTTAGGAATTCTGGAGGACAGACATAAACAAAGCCAGATTACAAAGACTGTATTAAATAATTAAACCTTCAATATGTAGATAATGTATATGCCAACAAAGTTTAAGGGAACTTTTTGGGAACTATTATTTATTTGGATATAAAAAGGCTTAAGAAACTGATATCTGAAAATTATTAAATCCAGAGTCTTTACCTTGGGCATTTGCCTGTGCATACAGAAAGCTACCATCTTCTCAGAGTTAAGTTTTATCAGCCTGGCCCTAGGCTCCAGAAAAAAATCTTGGTTCAGTTTCCTACCCTGTCTGCTAGTGGAAGAGTCGTGCAATTTCACATGCTTCCTGAGGGCAGTGGTGATGCAGGCCAAATTTAGTCACCAAGCTGACACTAAATTGGGTTAGACTTTAGTCTCACAGCTTGGGGGTCCTACACAATCTTGAGGTCACATGCAGACCTGAACCGTGTCTGTCAGTGATGCAGGCTAAAGCACGAGTTTTCTTTTCTCAGAGGCTCTGCTTAGTGCTATGCAGAGGTTCTATCTGGATTCACTAGCCTGGGGTTAGGAATATCTGTATATTAACTGGTACTTACTTCTCTGTTCTCTACATAATTCTACCCCTCATGATGTGACCTAATTTGGGGGAGGTGGAGGAGGGATGGCTTTTCTGCTAAGGAAGGTTCACAGACTCAGTTGGAGTCTACTGTCTGAAGATGGCCCTAGGTCTCCGTCAATCATTGGGTTTCTCATGATGGGCCCAGTATTCAGTGTCAAAATGAAGGCCCATATTAATGTCTTCTTTCTTTCCTAAGCACAAAACCTTTCTCTGGGAGCTGTGCTGCTCTGAACTGGGGGAGGTTGGACACTGGCAGTGTTTTCCTTTTGGCATTTTCAATGTGTATTATGCTAAAAAAGGCCCTGTGATTTCTCACCTGGCTTCTTTAGCTCTTGTGAAGGAAGTCTGGGTCACAAATGATGGTCCAGAGTTCAGGTTGATGTCCTAGGGAGAAATCCCTGCAGTAATTCAGTTACCCTCTGATTCAGCTGCCTCCTAGCTCCTGTTCACTTTCTTCCTTTCTCCTGATCTTCTTCTTGTCCTTAGTGTTTGTTCAGTTTTTCCATTTTTTCTTATCTATCCTTGCCTACCTTCAGTGGCAGGTTATGATGAGAGGAAGAACACAGAGAAACAATAGTCCGCATTAATTTCATCTTAAAATGATGTTCCACCATGGTCGGTAATAATTCTCAGAAAAATGGAAAGGCTTGGTTAATTAACAATGCCCTTCACTGTAAGTGCAGCCAGGATGGATGATCCCAGACGATGCCTCAAGTTTACTTATTGTAATTTGGAAAAATTGAAAAAAGAAATAAAAAACTTGTGACTTTATGGAAAAATAAACCACAGGAAAGTTAAACAAAATAATACAGCTTGCAATTAAAAGTTAGCAAAAAGTATTGCAGACTAGGTTGTCTTTCCTTTTCTATGTTCTCTTCACCCATGGAAATAAAATCATAAAATTTGAAAAATGGTATTATCTTTATATTAATTTGACTTCTCAAATTTATCAATTACCCCCAACGGTTCACTGCATTTGTCATGAAAGTTTAACATACTGCTTTCTGTATTTTCAGTGTTATGTAGGGAGTTTATGTGAAGATCATGAGAATGAAATACCTTTTCTACCCAACTCAAAAAAAAAAGAAAGAAAGAAAGAAGAAAAGAAAGAAAAAAAGACGAGCAGAAATACATTTTTGTTGTTGTTGTTGTTTTTGTTTGTTAGTTTGGGGTCATGGGGCTTGAACTGGGCCTGAGTGCTGTCCCTGAGCTTTTCAGCTCAAGGCTAGGCCCCTAACCCTGGGCCTGGGCAGTGTCCCTGAGCTCCTCAGCTCAAGGCTACCCCCTGACCCTTGAGCCAAACCTCACTTCCCATTTTCTAGAGGTTAATTGGAGATAAGAGTCTCAGGCCCTTTTGTTCCTGGGGCTGGTTTTGAACCTTGATCCTCAGATCTCAGCCTCCTGAGAAGCTAGGATTACAGGCATGAGCCACTGTGCCGGGGTAGAAATATGTGTTTTGATGTTAGAATGACTTACATTACATTTCTAGGAATGTTTGCTTAACAACATAATAATTTAACTCACTATGTCATTGTGATTTTGTAGGTAGAGTCACAGAACAGCAAAATAAACATTCATTTTATACTAGACAAATTTCACAAGGATGTCCTATGTAATTTGAATGAATCATTAGACAGCGAAATAATTAAGGATAACTTGAAGATAGAGCAGCAGAATAGACATATTGAATGACTTGTGCTCTGTCACTTAGAAAATAGAAGCCTAGCAAATTTTAAAATCTGGAGTTGCCTAAACCCAAGTCCTGGGAAGTGCCATGCCCGAGCTGAGATATTTGATGAGATGCTATACTGAGTAATATAAATGACAACTAGAGCTTCTGTACTTAAGAGATTTGAAAGAAGAGATTGAAAGAAGAGAAGGATGAAGATATGGATACTGATTCACTAATTCATGCCTGTACAAACCTCAGAACTGTCCTCTAGAAAATGAAATTCTTATTGTCTATTTTATAGTAGAATTGAATCTTTTGCAAAGATTCGATGAAATTTGGTAACTAAAACATCCAAAACCTGCTGACAAAGGGTAAATACTAAAATGATTTTCTTATAATTTTGGTACTATGCTACCATTTAGTCCTAGAATAAATAAAGTCTATTTTTCATATTTGGAGAATTTGTAGCCTTACTTTGGGGTGGTAACTACCCATTCAGTGAATGCCTGTGATGGACCAGGCACTGTTTTTCAGCACTGAGAACACAGAAATGAACAAACAGATAACAGCTCTCATGGATTGCACAGTAATGGACTAATTATATTGCTTTCCTATTAACAAAAACATTCAAATCACCTTTGGAGAATTAGCTATTTAAAACAAAATCCAACCTATATTTTTCCATTCTATTTGACATTAAGTATTTCAAAGCGCTTTCTTAATTTTAGCCACATATAAAATGTGAATTTCAGGTACGAAAAGATTAAGTCTTGCTACCAGCTATCTCAAATTAACCCATTTAAATTGCTTTGGCTGAGAAGAAGTACTAAAAATCAATTAGTGCCATATAATGGGGCTGACATAACTGTTTTATTCATTCTCTATATCTTTCACCTGAAACCATCATGTTTTAAAATACAAAGTCAATTGATTTAGCATGGTACATGCACCTTAGCATTAAGAGCACACCGAAATGAACTCTGGTAATTCAGCAGAAAGGAATACAGACAATAAGAGTGTGTTTGAAAGCCAAGTGTAGTAGCTGACAGACCCCAGTTGGAAGTGATATGTCACTTGTTTATTTATCTAGTATCAGAGCAGCGAAAGACAAAAGGAAGTCAGGTATGTTATATGGGATATAACATGGGTCTGAAAATCAGAGAGCTAACACCTTCAAAGTTTTCATGTACTTCCTTTATTTCTCTTTTCTTCTCTTTTCTGACAGTGCAGGAATTTGAGATTATAAAACACAAACCATTTAGACTTAGCATTTTTATGGACTTTGGAAATAATTCCAAGCAGGTGTAACAAAGTAATGATGTTGTAGGAAATTTTATTAATTTAATTAATCATTAGGTTTACAAAAGCTTTGGAAACTTTCTCAAGGTCTTTTGCTACCACAATTTTAATTGCCTTTCATGACTCAATATCATGGATGCATTCTGTGTAACTTGTACAGTGTTCTGGGTTCCCTTTTTCTTAATTTGTAACCACGTTCATTAGTCGCTAACATGTTATTAACTGCTTAGGTTTCAAAAATTTCAGTTATTAACAAAAGAAAACAATCAATTTTATAGAAGTACTTAAAGTGGAAGGGAAAAAAATCTTTGTCTTAATTAAAAGTAAACTGATTTTCTATTTGAAAATGCCTAAGTAGCTGGTCTTGATTACTGGCATACTGATAATGCTAGATCTTTTCTACTCACACCTGCATTCTTCACTCCATCCTTTCCTTACAGGAAATTTCTTCTACATATACCACTTGCCTGTTGGTGTCTAGATATAATGGTCAATGGGAACCCCAATAGGTAAGATTAAGGTGTTTACTCCTCTGGTGTTTTTTGTGTGGGGTTGCCTCATGCCTGCCTTAGCAAGGTTGCAAGGGGGAGGCACTACTGTCAGAACTTCTTCTATCTTTATTTTAGTAATAATTGAGTTCTCTTGTCCTTTCTGGCAAGAGAAGGATAGACTAGCTGCTTAAGAGTCTGCAAATTTAAGAGGATTTTTTGAGTAGAGGAGAGAAGATATCTGGAAACTAGATATAAACTACTACCAACACAAAAGTTCAAGGAAAAAATTTTATACCAGAGATCTTCTAATAGACTGCTCTAATTTCTAATCCATTTCCTCGGCTCAGATATGTATTTCTCCATATCATAAAATGGGAGAATTTCTATACTGCCTATAGAATAATTTTGACCCATTAATCCAATTCCTAACCCCTAAGTGATAACATTACATTATAGTTCTTACATATTGTTACCATTAGCCATTTTACTTAAATGAAAACAGTCAAGGTATTCTATATGACACATGGAGAGGATTTTTCTGTTGAAAAGTAGTTAGTCGCAAGAGAATTAATATTGTGAAATGAACATATGCTTTCTCTTTTCTTATTTTCTTTAAGTAGATGTACAAAGGACCAACCAGTTTATGAATACGATATATCTCTTTTTTGTTTTCTTTTTTTAATATATTTTTTATTGTAATTAATAGAAGGGTTACATGATATTTGCCAGATAGAAGGTGCATTAATTCACATACATTGATACCCTTTCACATGTCTTGATCCCCAATTCCCTCCCCATAATCCCCACCCCTCATCTTGTTTTCCGTGCTTCCCTATCCAATTTCAAACAATCAAATACAAATATATCCCATATATCAGATAACAAAGTAAGATACTGTAACAACATGAGATAACCAAGGGACAGCAAAAGAGATGAGAGATAACATAGTACCTTAAGAACAACAATCATTCATTATATGGCTTTTGTTTCTATATCCTAGAGGTCCTTTCATTTAGCATCATACTATATGGCCTTATGTATCCAGGTTTTGCTCTAATGTAAATCTCTGCTAGGAGAGCCCAAGGTTTCTACTGATTATGACAAATGAGGGAAACCATTGAGCCCATGTTCCTTTGAGTCTGGCTTATTTCACTTAATATGACTTTTTCTAAGTCCTTCCATTTCCTAACAAAGGGGGCAATGTCATTCTGACAGCAGCAAAGAATTCCATTGTGTACAAATACCACATCTTGTTGATCCATTCATCAACTTAGGGACATCTAGGTTGGTTCCATATCTTTGCTATGGTAAATAGTGCTGCAATGAACATTGTTGTGCTAGTGAATTTAGTATGTCCTTGTTTCTGGATGATTGGGCAAATGCTAAGTAGTGAAATTTCTGGGTCATAGGGGAGCTCTATGTTTAGTCTTTTGAGGAACTGCCATACTGCTTTCCATAGTGGTTGAACGAGTTTACACTCCCACCAACAGTGTAGTAGTGATCCCTCCAAGCCACATCCCCTCCAGCATCTGTTGTTTTTAGTTTTCTTGGTCCTGGCCATTTTAACTGGAGTGAAGTGGAATCTTAGAGCTGTTTTGATTTGCATTTCTTTTATGACCAGAGATGTTGAGCATTTCTTCATGTGTCTATAGGCCATTTTTGTTTCTTCTTCAGAGGAGACTCTCTTTACGTATTTGGCCCATCTTTTAATGGGATGGTTGTTTCTTTGGAGATTAGTTTTGGAGTGATTCAATTTTTTGAGTTGTTGATATATTTTAGATATGAAGCCATTGTCCATTGTTTGGTTGGTGAAGATCTTCTCCCACTCTGTAGGCTTCCTAATTAATTTACTAGCTATGTCCTTTGCCATACAAAAGATCTGCAATTTAATGCAGTCCCACTTATCCAGCCTTTCTCTGATTTGTTATGATTCTTGGTCCTTATTAAGAAAGTTTCGACCTGTGCCAAGGAGGCCTAGTGTATCTCCTATTCCTTCTTGTAAAGTTTTAAGTGTGTTGGCTTTTACCTCCAGGTCTTTGATCCATTTGGAGTTAATTCTAGTGCAGGGTGACAAAGAAGGATCCAACTTTAGTTTTCTGCATGTGCTTAACCAGTTCTGCCAACACCACTTGTTGAAGAGGCTATCTTTCTTCCATTCTATTTTTTTGGCTCCCTTGTCAAACATTAGGTGGCAATCGGTCTGTGGTTTAATATCTGGTCCTCAGTTCTATTCCATTGATCTTCAGGCCTGTTCTTGTGCAAGTACCATGCTGTTTTAATAATTATAGTTCTGTAATAGAGTCTAAAGTTTGGTATTGAAATTCCTCCTGTGTTGTTCTTTCTGCTAAGAAGTGTTTTTGCTATATGGGGTCTTTTATTATTCCATATGAAATTTTGGATTGGCTCTTCTATTTCTTTAAAGAATGGCATTGGAATATTGATGGGTATTGCGTTGAATTTGTAGATAGCTCTTGGCAAGATTGTCATTTTCACAATGTTGATTCTTCCAATCCAGGAGTATGGGAGGTTTTCCATTTCCTCAGTTCTGCTTTAATTTCCTTTTTCAGGGTTTTCAAATTTTCATCAAAAAGGTCCTTTACATTCTTAGTTAAGGTAATTCCTAGGTACTTTATTTTCTTTGAGGCTGAGGAGTTGCTTCCCTGATTGTTGCCTTGTTCTTCTCACTGTTGGTATAGAGGAAGGCAGCTGATTTTTTTCATATATTTTTTATTGTAATTATAGAAGGGTTACATGATATTTTCCAGATAGATGGTGCATTAATTCCCATACATTGATACCCTTTCACATGTCTTGGTCCCCATTTCCCTCCCTCCCCACCCCTCATCTTGTTTTCCCCCCTTCCCTATCCAATTTCAAATAATCAAATACAAATATATCCCATATATCAGGTAACAAAGTGAGATACTGTAACAATATGAGATAACCAAGGGACAGCAAAAGAGATGAAAGGTAACATAATACCTTAAGAACAACAATCATTCATGATATGGCTTATGTTTCTATACCCGAGAGATCTTTCATTTAGCGTCCTACTATATGGCCTTTTGTATCAAGGTTTTGCTCTTTTGCAAATCTCTGCTAGGAGAGCCCAAGGTTTCTACTGATTATGACAAATGAGGGAAAACATTGAGCCTATGTTCCTTTGAGTCTGGCTTACTTCACTTAATATGATTTTTTCTAAGGCTTTCCATTTCCTAATAAATGGAACAATATCATTCTTTCTGACAGAAAGAATTCCATTGTGTACATATACCACATCTTATTGATCCACTTATCAACTGAGGGACATCTAGGTTGGTTCCATATCTTGGTATGGTAAATAGTGCTGCAATGAACATTGTTGTGCTTGTGGATTTAGTATGTCCTTGTTCTGGATGATTGGGTAAATGCCAAGTAGTGGAATTTCTGGGTCATAGGTGAGCTCTATGTTCAGTCTTTTGAGTAACTGCCATACTGCTTTCCATAGTGGTTGAATGAGTTACTTTAACACACCACTCTCACCTTTGGACAGATCAACACGGCAAAAACTCAACAGAGAAACCTTAGAATTGAACAACTATATAGACCAACTAGATCTAACAGACATCTGCAGATTATTCCACCCAGCAACAACACAATATACGTTTTTCTCAGCAGCACATGGAACATTTTCCAAAATAGACCACATTTTAGGCCATAAAACAAACCTGGATGGATTCAGGAACATTGATATTATTACCTGCGCTCTCTCAGACCACAAGGGCATCAAATAGGAACTGAACACACTACTCCACCAACGAAAACCCTGTAACTCATGGAGATTGAACAACACATTGTTAATCATCAATGGGTCATTGAAGAGATGAGAACAGAAATCCAATAGTTTATGAAATTTAACAAAAAGGAGCACACAAAATACCAGCTCCTTTGGGACACGGCAAAGGCAGTACTCAGAGGAAAATTTATAGCTCTGAGTGCCTACAATAACAAATTGGAAAAATCGCAAACCAACAATTTAATGTGTCACCTTAACCTCCTGGAAAAAGAGCAACAAACCAACCCTAACCCTATTAGAAGGAAGCAAATTATTAAAATCAAAGCAGAATTAAATGAATTGGAATCCAAAAAAACTGTAGAAAGAATCAACAAAACAAGGAGTTGGTTCTTTGAAAGAATTAACAAAATTGACAAACTCTTAGCAAATCTTACCAAAAACAGAAGGGAGCATATCGAAATAAACAAAATCACAGACGAAAATGGTAATATCACGACAGAAATTAACAAGATCCAGAGTATCATGAGGGAATACTTCTCAAACCTTTACACCAACAAATTTGAGCATCTAGAAGAAATGCATGAATTCCTAGCCAATATTAACATTCCCACACTGAACCAAGAAGAACCAACCCAACTAAACAGGCCTATTTCAAGCACTGAAATAGAAATGGCAATTAGAGAACTTCCACCTAAGAAAAGCCCAGGGCCAGATGGATTCACAGCTGAATTCTATAAGGTCTTCAAAGCAGAGCTCACACCAGTACTCCTCAAGCTCTTCAACGAAAGAGCTTTATCAAACTCATTCTATGAAGCCAATATAACCCTCATTCCCAAACCAGACAGAGATTCGTCAAAGAAAGAGAACTATAGACCTATTTCTTTGATGAACATCGATGTAAAACTTCTCAACAAAATACTGGCCAACCGTCTACAACAACTCATCAAAAAAATTATACATTATGATCAAACTGGATTCATCACAGGGAGGCAAAGCTGGTTCAACATACGCAAATCAATTAATATAATTCAACACATCAACAGGAGCAGGGACAAAAATCACATGATTGTCTCAATAGATGCAGAAAATGCATTTGACAAGATGCACCACCGCTTTTTGTTAAAAGCTCCAGAGAAAGTAGGAATCCATGGAACATTCCTCAATATAATAAAGGCTGTGTATGACAAACCTACAGCTAGTATTATACTTAATGGCGAAAAGCTAAAGCCATTCCCTCTAAAATCAGGAACAAGACAAGGATGCCCACTCTCTCCACTCCTCTTTAACATAGTACTAGAATTCCTAGCCAATGCAATAGGGCAAGAAGCAAGCATAAAGGGGATCCAAATAGGGAAAGAGAAAGTAAAACCTTCCCTCTTTGCAGATGACATGATCCTGTATTTAAAGAACCCTACAGACTCCACTCCCAAGCTCCTTGAGCTGATTCAAACCTTTGGAAGGGTAGCAGGGTATAAAATTAACCCTCAAAAATCAACTGCCTTCCTCTATGCCAACAGTGAGAGGAATGAGGCAACAATCAGGAAAGCAACTCCTTTTGCAATTGCCCCAAAGAAAATAAAGTACCTAGGAATTACCTTAACCAAGAATGTAAAGGCCTGTTAGTAGACAAATACATATGGAAGCCACAGCATTCTTCCTCTAGTTCCTAAAAACACATGGCCATCTCACAATGCAAAATGTGAGTTCCAAAAGTTTTCATTCCAACATGTTCAAAAACCTAACTACTAAGACTCTTTTGAAACTCAAGGCCAGCTCTTGCCTGTGAGCCCCGATAGTTCAAAAACAGAGTTACATACTTCCAAGATCCAGTGGCCTAGAGATGACATTCCCATTCCAAAAAGGAATCAATCAGATAATGGAAAGGAAAATATAGATCAGATTAAGACCAAAATTTGCCAACTAAACCCTAAAGTCTGTTATTTTATGATTGATATCTTACTTGTAGTGGCTAGACTTAGAAGCCTGAGGTTTGGACAGCATTAGCACTTTTGATTTTATCTTTGTAGTTCACATGGCCTGAGTCTTGGGCTGGCTGTGATTGAGTCATGTAATTCCGTGTTGATGGCAACTCTTAACTTCTTTGGGTTCTTATTTTGTCTTTGGTTTCATCCTTATATTTCTGCATTGCATTCTCAGGTACTCTATATAGGGCGTCTGACTCTTACATACACTGCTTGACTTCCCAGGCCTCTCACTGAAATCTGAAAAAAGCCTCCATGATTTTATAACTCTGGTTATAAAATCTGGTAGTTGGCATACTTACAAAATCAGCATCATGTAGATTATGCTAAGGCCTTCTACCAGCTTAGACAGTAGCCCATCCCCTTTTTCATTCTATAATTTCCGCCCGCTTCAGAGTTCCTAGATAGTTGTGTATGTGGAAACATTTTCTTAAGTGAGCAGGGGTCCCCAGAGCTCTTTTTTCAAAGCAAAGTTTCCCAATGAATTCAAACCTTTACATCCTTGAGCTTGTAACATGTGAAGTCAGGCTCATTGGTGAGAATCCTCAAAACTTATTTTTTTACTGTCATGGTGCAAAGGACTTTGTTTCTTTTTTAATGGCCCTCATCTTTTCTACAGTCATGCTATGTGTCTCTGCAAATGCAAAGGAGTTTCTTTTCCTCATGTAACTGCATGTTTTTGAAATATTTGCCTTCTGCCTTTTTCCCCCTGGATTCTCACTATAAACCTGGCTAAAAATAGATAAGCTAAAAGTGGTAATAACAATTCCACACGCTGGGATGTTTCTTTCTCCATATACTAGTCCATGAGATTATAATGCACACAGGATAAAACTGCTTAATATGTGTCTCCTGTGCTAAAATTTAACCTCCCCAAAGACAGCTGCACACAAAGCCTAAAGATAGGGACAAACTGTAGATAAGTATGTTACCACAGTATAACATTTATTAATTCTATTCCAATTCTCAAGAGAATATTTTTCCCATCAGAAACACTGTGAGCAAGGTCTTTACTATCTGCATTCTTATTGGCATTCTGGTCTTCTTAATTCCTGTGAGAATTGCCCACATACAGCAGTCTGCATACAGAGTCCAGGGTTACTCTAGCTCATTGCTCCAAAAGGTTAACTCTTCTGACAAACTAGACCAAACGCTTCTGAATTACATGACCAAGTAGTCCCAGCAATAACCTAACTTTTCTGGTACAAATAGTTCTGTATTAGACTTTCATTGCTGTAACAAAATATCTGACATGAAACTTAGTAGAAGCGTGGAGAGTCAGACTTATTCTATATCACAGTTTATGGGCTTAAAGGCCATAGTCTGAGGCACAATGTCCAGGTAGCAGGAAAATATGGCAAAGTCTACTTAATTCCTGATAGGATGGGAGCAAGCAGAAGAGGGACCTCTTGGGAACTGGATATAGCTTTCCAAGATATGTTTCCAGTGGCCTACTTTGGCGAGCTAGATTCTACCTTCTAAAGATTCTAGAACCTTCCCAAATAGTGCTAACAGCTGGGGACTATATGTTTGACACCTAAGCACTGAACAGTGACTACAATGAGAAAGTTAAGCTCTGAAGTAATCTTGGACTGGGTGTATTGCATTGTCTGTACTTGACATTTATCTAGATCTGATTTGAAATATTCTCTGCTCTGTAGTAACATGTTCCTTTCAGCATTTGTCTTTTACTATGATTGCATGTTTGTGTGCATGTGTTTCATTAATCACATTACATCATAGATTCCTCACTGACCTTTATTTCCACCATACAGTCCACTATAGTTCTTTGTTCCAACCAGACTCTTGTATGTAATGTAGCTATTGCAATAAAGATTTTGTCCCAAAAGAAAAAGAGAATGTTGTGGTAAATGTACAGAAACAAACTATATTTCTTAAATTGTTGCCTGAGGAAATTTTATTGTTAATTAAGAATTAAGGTGCTTACAGCACTTAAATTTCTACTTGTATATTTAGCCTATTTCTCCCACTGCATCATGAGCTAGGTGAAGACAAATTACCATGTTTTGTTTATTTATCATTGCACACCTTAGTGCATACAGAGGGCATTCAGGAGCCGTGTATTCACTACGTTTATGTAGAAAAATACTTTTCTCTATGGCTATCAGTTTCAGCTTGGAATGGCATACTGCTTTCTTAATGATCAGAACATACTTCTATCCTTGTATTTGGAACAGCACATTGACGATCTAAGAAAATTCTCAGCTGTTTCTGTTATTAAAAGGATGATATTAGGCAGAGATTACTGGAAGTTTGAGAAAGGCTTGCTACTAGAACTTGCTCTTTTGTTCACTAGTATTATTCTCCCATGTCCATGGCTTGATTTATGTTTGCTCTGGTTCCTCTTAGTTTGTTTGCTTGTCCCTCATGTCAGTGATTGTAATCTTGAAGTTAGCAGTTGTGTATTATATTTGTGATCTTTTTCACTGAGGTAAGATTTGGGGTTGTATGAGATGCTCTAGAAAAGCAATAGACAGGAAGGAATTGGGCAACAACATCTGGGCTAATGAGAACAGAAACTTCTTGGACATCATGTGAAAATCAGCAAAGAAAAACCCAAGATACGCCAAACTAAGAACAGAATTGGTCTTCTATCCTTGACTCTGATCCCCTATTTTATTTTGCCACATTGCCTCATAGGCAGTGGAGAATTAAGAGAAATGGGTCAGGTGTACAGAAAGAATGAAAGTGACAAATAGTTTCCACAATAACTTTATAGATGAGGGAATAGATGAACAGAAATAACTTACTAATATCACTTGCGCTAAACCAAAGGATTTTGAAGGGGAAATTTCAAGACCTGTGATCAGGAACTGTTTTTAGCCATTTAAAGATAGAAATACACACACACACACACACACACACACACACACACACACACACACACACAATGAATTTCAGATGAGTACCTGAAAATTTATTTCTTCTACCTGTATCTCTTTCTTGAAAAGAGTCAGCCACTAAATAGTGAAACAGCATTAGTTTTAGTGGCATGAAAAAATGCTTCTGGTAGTGATATTTCTAAGTCCATAAATTATACAGATCCTTTCTAAGACAGCTAGTTTAAACATGTTGACTTACCCTGGGTGTAAAATTTTATAGATAGGATTTGCTACAGGGAACTATTTTAAAGACTCCAGGCACTGTCAAGGACCACCAGTAGCTAACTATAAATTGGTTACTAGGGGTATTCAAATTGGAGCTTTTGAATGTGAGGGTACAGTCACCACCTAAAAGTAGACAGAAAAAAAGAAGGAAGAAATTCAAGTATCTAAATAAGACCTTACCAGGTACAGGACACATATATGGAGTCTAAGAAAACCTGTCATGGAGTAAAGCAAAAATTTATTATAGTTGAACTAGGCCAAATGCAAACATATTATTGTCTTTAAGAAAATTAAAAGGAGTAACTCAAATAATAGTAAAGGAAGATAAATATGCTAACAAAATGCCACACATTGGTCTCCCTGCTCTACAAAACCTATTCAGGTATAGCTTTAACAAGCTGAGGTGAATTGAGGCTCAAATTCACATTATACTCTAGAATAATAGCATAGAATAACAGCTGTCTGAATGTTAAATATCATTTATAGATAGATGCAAAACAAATCCTTCTCTATTTTAGACAGTCTTTTTCTAATTTTTTATAATTACTGAAAAGGAAATAACTCATTAATTAAGCAGGTAATAACTGAAGGATTACTGAATCCTAGATTTATTGTTTGAAAAGAAAACTAGTTTTTAACATTGATCTAGACTAAAAGGTTGAGGAGATGAGTTAAATGGAGAAAGTATTTCTTGAGCTTGAGTCTTTACTATATAAATGTTAATTATGTGTGAACTTTTAGTAAATCTAGGACAAATATATCAAGAATAAGTAAAAAAAAGAAAAGAAAAGAAAAGAAAAGTTGGGTGTAGTGGCTCACACCTATAATCTTAGCTACTCAAGTGACTGAGATCTGAGGATCACAGTTCAAAACTATCCAAGGCCCTAAGTCCCTGAGACTTTTATTTTCAATTAACCACTAGAAAACCAGAAGTGGTGCTATGGCTCAAGGGTAGGGTGGTAGCCTTGAGATGAAGTGGCCAGGCCCAGAGTTCAAGGCCCATGGCTGAAGAAAGAAAGAAAGAAACAAGAAAGAAAGAAAGAAAGAAAGAAAGAAAGAAAGAAAGAAAGAAAGAAAGAAAGAAAGGAAGGAAGGAAGGAAGGAAGGAAGAAAGAAAGAAAGAAAGAAAGAAAGAAAGAAAGAAAGAAAGAAAGAAAGAAAGAAAGATGAAATGTCTTGAAACCATTGAGTTGGTAAATGATGGAGCTAGACAGATATTTAAGCTGGTACAGCTCTTCCCATCCCAAGACACTTCTTCAACAAATCCTGGGATATATTAAAGGTCTGCTGTTGAAGTCCAGGTTACCAATAACAAGCTATCCACTCAGAAACGGATCAGAGGCATATCTTCTCTTGCTATTAATTATAGATGCTGCCTGGCCTATTCTCATTGATTGAAAAATTAATATAAAAATAACATCAACTACTATTTTAACACCTTGTGCTCACGCTGGTGAGTAAATTTTGGATTTATTTTGATTGTTATTAAAAGTTATCCAAAATTCTAGCAATAAACTTATGTTTGGCTTCGAAGATTTATAAAAGTTATTTGCACTTGAAAGAAAATTTTTTGTGATTTCTTCATCTTCCACTTTCTTCCTCCACATTTCCTGACCCCCCCGTGTGTGTGTGTGTGTGTGTGTGTGTGTGTGTGTGTGTGTGTGTGTGTGTGTGTGAATGTCTACATATACATTGAAGGGTCCAGGTGGGAAATGAAGCACATGTTGGAAAGAGGTGGTGAATCTGTGGTCCCTAGCTCTAAAGCATTGTATATCTATCTTTGTTGCTGATTTTCCTCCCACATCCACTGTTTATCCTTTGAGTGATGCACAGAAGACCCTCCTCTGTGCAGATGCATGGGTCATAGTCTGATGGAGACATCCTCCAGTCTGCTCCACAATGAGATCCTTCCATCCTACCTCCCTAATTCACAGTGATGTACCTCACCTTTCCTTACTGTGGAGTATCTCACCTTGAATGGTACACTTGTTCACTCCTGTTTTTCTTTGTTTACATTTTATTTTATTGTTGGGGTTGCAGTTACATTCATCAGGTAGTGTAGTAAGCATATTACTTCTTAAACATTGTTACCCCTTCTCATGTTTTTCTTCCATTCTCCCTCCCCTGACCCCCTCACACTAGTCTTGTTTGTTTTCTTTAACTTCCCATTTTCAAATACATAAATCTTGTAGTTTTCCTACATGAGTGTTGGAAATGTAGTTCCATGTAGCAAAAGGAAATATTTGATGAATTCATTGACTATGATAACTGCATCTTCATATCAGTACATTAGGAATGAGAGATGGTATTGAGTTTGAACCAAATTCCCCATTACAGCCACCACTTGATTTCTCAAAGTGCCTTTCAAAAGAGGGTACTTTTGATGATTATTTGTGCTCACTGTCTTTACAATTCATCTGTTTTTTTAGTCTTGCTTTGGACAAGATTTTTCCCTTTTCTTTCCTTTTGGAATTTGGACTTTGTTTTAAAGAGAAATAAAGCTCACACACTTCCTAGTATAGATTTTAGTGTTTATAAAACTCTTCTGTATATGGTTCGACCGTTCTGATGCTTTAGGTTTAAATAGAAAGATCAGGCTTATTTGTACAAAGGTGACTCAAAACAGATTTGGGGATGTATAAGAAGTACTCTGAAGTCAGATACAGGTATATATTCTTCTTCCTGAGTTTGTAATCTCTGAAAATTATAAACCATCTTGACTGAACCTTGAAGTGCATTTTTCTTCATGTGGCCAACAACTTAAATTTAGTTCTGAATGCCAATCAGAAAGAAATAGTGCTTAATTTTTGTCATAAACTTAATTATATGCAACATTTTGGGGTAGCTGGTGAATACATATCTGTGTAAATACTTTTACAATCTAATTATTATTATTATTATTATTATTATTATTGTTGTTGTTGTTGTTGTACTGGGGATGAACAGAGGGCCTCTTGTCTTTCTGGCATTCTGTCATTTGCGCCTTGCCTCTCACTCCAGTCTTTTGCTTGTTAATTGGAGATATGAGTCTTTCACATTTGGTTTTCTGAGCTGCTTTTGAACCATGATTCTCATATCTCAGCTTCATGAATAGCAAGAATATAGGCAAGAGCCATTGGCACCTGGGGGGAAAAATTTATTTCTCAATGAAACAAGACAGAACGAGACATAAGTAAACATATGTTTTGGCATCCCACACAGTTTCTTGTTTCTAAAAGATATTATTTGATTTCATGGAGTGACAAATGATACCATGAAAATATCATTGTTTGGAAATCTGCTATTTCTGGCAGATATTGAGGATTTGGTTATCCTTGCAAAGACTCAGAGGGCAACTTGTTTTCGGCATTTGCCATACTTCCTTATCTCCATAATTGCAATTGCATGTGGAAAATCTGTCCTCTCTAATGTTCCTCTCTGCCAGTGCTTAGAGATTCCCTCAGGATTTCTCCGACCTCTACAAATGCATGCTGTCCACTGTAAGGTGATTGCCTCAGGAAGAGCCACCCAAAGTTAACCTGGGGATAAGGACTCTAGAACAAGTGAGCAGTATATGCAAGGAAAAATAGGTAAGGCAATGAGAGCAGCAGCACAAGGGCAGGGGTAAGAAACTATGAAACCACATTACAGAATAATTTCAGGCAAATCAGGAAGGCTTACTTCAGGCTGATCCTGCAGAACATGTGTAGAGCATAAGCTAAATATGGAACGTTATCTGAGCTTGTACCAAGGGCATTGTATCTCCTTAGTCTTATACCAACAGGGATGGACACTGGCTGAAGAATGAGACTGAAGTCCCAGGATCCCCCAGCTCTGCAAAAGTGGTGGGAATAGTAGTTCAAGCGTGAATCTCTGAAGAATGTCTGTTGCAGGTGTCAAACTATTATCAGCAAAAGCACCAAGAAGGAGAGGAAGGTTGTCAGAATTGTAAGGAACCTGTTCAGGAAGAGCACTGAAGATATCTGGAAGAGATGCTATCTTTGGAACTGGCTGTTCACCATCCATATGTCTTATTTGTCTCTCATAGGCCAACGTGTTTCTAGAACTATGTGTATCAGCATATTCTCTGCATATCTCCTGATAATGATTCAAACCTGTGCCTATTACTTTTGGTGGGTCATTGGGATTAAACGCTGGGCCTGGGCATTGTCTCTGAGCTCTTCAGCTCAAGACTAGCACTCTACCAATGAGCCAAGGCACCACTTCCTGTTTTCTAGTGATTAATTGGAGATAAGAGTCTCAAAGTCTTCAGTGCCTGGGCTGGCTTTGAAGCAGGACGCTCACATCTCAGCCTCCTCAGTAGCTAGGATTACAGGCATGAGCTACCACACCTGGCTCCCCAACTAATGTTTTTCCATATATTTTTTATTGTAATTAATAGAAGGGTTACATGATATTTGCCAGATAGGAGGTGCATTAATTTACATACATTGATACCCTTTCACATGTCTTGGTCCCCATTTCCCTCCCCCCACCCCCACCCCTCATCTTGTTTTCCCCCCTTCCCTATCCAATTTCAAATAATCAAATACAAATATATCCGATATATCAGGTAGCAAAGTGAGATACTGTAACAATATGAGATAACCAAGGGACAGCAAAAGAGATGAGAGATAACATAGTACCTTAAGAACAACAATCATTCATTATATGGCTTATGTTTCTATGTCCTAGAGGTCCTTTCACTTAGCATCATACTATATGGCCTAATGTATCAAGGTTTTGCTCTAATGTAAATCTCTGCTAGGAGAGCCCAAGGTTTCTACTGATTATGACAAATGAGGGAAACCATTTGAGCCTAAGTTCCTTTGAGTCTGGCTTACTTCACTTAACATGATTTTTTCTAAGTCTTTCCATTTCCTAACAAATGGGGCGATGTCATTCTTTCTGACAGCAGCATAGAATTCCATTGTGTACAAATACCACATCTTGTTGATCCACTCATCAACTGAGGGACATCTGGGTTGGTTCCATATCTTTGGTATGGTAAATAGTGCTGCAATGAACATTGTTGTGCTAGTGGATTCAGTATGTCCTTGTTTCTGGACAATTGGGTAAATGGCAAGTAGAGGAATTGCCTTCCCAACTAATTTTTGAGTGTTTAATGTGCCCCTTCTCTAGATCTTCAGTTTCATCCTGAAATGTCTCCTTTACTATACTTTCTTCCATTACCATTATTTTCATAATAAAACATGTCAGTCTCAAGGGTCCCATTTTCCCTTAAGTCTTCTCAATGATAACTCATTTTTTTTTCCTCACCCTGAATGGAGAGTGTAATTTATTTTCATTCTCTATTGTTATTGTTCAATCCTTTCTTCTCTCTTTTATTCATGATTCTTTCAGTGACAATCCACAAGTCATTGCCAACTTTGATTTTTTTCCTTCTAATTCCTTCCAGTTGTCTTAGTATAGGGGTTCTGAGAGTTGGCTGCCTGGAAGATTTTTTTTCTTTCTTTTTTTTTTTTTTAAAATAATTGATGTCTGGATTCCAATATAAGAGATTCTAATGTGTTCAGCCTG
Source organism: Megascapheus bottae (assembly GCF_031878675.1). Classification (NCBI taxonomy): domain Eukaryota; kingdom Metazoa; phylum Chordata; class Mammalia; order Rodentia; family Geomyidae; genus Megascapheus; species Megascapheus bottae. The sequence continues at coordinate 4,452,579 of NC_143520.1, read as the reverse complement.
GGCATGAAGATTATGGAGTCTCTGAGATGACTGTAGCAAGCATTCAGGGAAAAACTTAGGCTCACTACCAGTAAATTCTCTTCATTTTCATTTATTCAAGTGTACAGGTTTGCCAGTTGTTCTCAAGTCTGTAATACCTGATACTTTCATTTGACAAATGCCTCACAATGTTCTCCTTACTATTTTGAAGTGAGTTTTCTAGGCAGCTTCTTCTACCAACATGCACAATATTAGAGTCAATATAATTACTTAATTGTAAAACGCATAATGCATCAAAAAATACCATACCATGGATAATAAAATGTGTGATGGTATGTACTTTAATATTTAACTATTGTACTAGTATAGTACTACAGTATATTAGACAACTGTGTTAAAAGACATAAATACAGTAATCTTGCAATGAATATAGATATAACATAGCCACATTTCAATAGAGAATTAAGTATTGCGGTCAATGACCTCATGAATTTCAAGTTCATATAAAACCTATTCCAACTTTTCCATGAATGGTCAAAAAGATCTTCCAAATCTTTGGAAGACTGGGGAATCGGGGCTCACACTGATAATCTTAGCTATCGTGGAAGCTTAGCTGAGATCTGAGGATTGCTGTGGGAAGCCGGCCCTGATAGGAAAGTCTGTGAGACTCTTATCTCCAAGAAATTACTCAGAAAAAGTAGGCGGCAGTGCTGTGGTTCAAGTGGTAGAGCACTAGCCTTGAGCAGAAGGAGCTCAAGGATAGAGTGTAGGTCCACAGTTTAAGCCCTAGAACAAGAAAAAAAGAACATAAAACAAAACTGGGAAGGGCAATTCTATGAAAATTGGGATGATTCATAGAACAAATTTGTATTATCCCCCCAACTTCCCTACTAAATTCCAGGAGCATACTCCCATGTTTAAGTACTCTGACCATGAAAATTTCTAGAATAACTCAAACGGGAGGTATTATTTAATGAAAAATTAATAGCAACAACAATCCACAGCTATTTAGCACTTCAGACCCTCGGTCTTTTTGGGGTTTGTTTATTTTCAGACTGTGCTTTGCTGGCTCCTGCTTTCATACTGTGACTGTCACATAGAGATGGCAGGTTCCTGTAAGGAGAGTTTACCTTGTGGGTTATTTATGGATATATGCATTTGTTGGGAGAAACCAAGTACCTGGTGAAGCCATTGGGATCCTCAGATCCCTGTTACCACCATTACACCTGAAGGTGAAAAGAAGGAATGTACTCATTGGAAATACAGAAACACCTGGAACCATGGAAAAGAGGCCACTGAATGGAGGTATTGAGAAGTGTGTGTTTGTGTGTGTGTGTGTGTGTGTGTGTGTGTGTGTAGAAGTGAGGAGACAAAACCCAACAATGTATAGAGGGGTTGCAGATACATTTGTCAAGTAGTAGTACTTTACTTCTCACACATTGATACCCTTTCACATGTTTTTTTCACATTTTGATAACTTTTTATTAAAGAATTTATTAACATTGATTTTTAAATCATATTTCAACTGACACGTTTGACAAACAGATGTTCAAGAAGGAAATCTCTGTATACAATCACTGGACTTAGTTTTTAGAACTTAATTAAAATTTTTCTCATGTTTTTATCCCTTTTCCTCCCCCATTCCCTCTCAATCATCTTGTTTTCCCCTTTTCCTTCCCTATTTCAAATAAACGTATATACAATATACCAGGTAAAAAAGTCAGATATAGAAACAATATGAGATTAACCAAAGGGCAAATAAAGAGAAGAGAAATAACATAGTATATGAAGAACAATCACTCAAGATGAAGCTCTTGTTTCCATATCCTTTCATTTAGTCTCATCCTATATGACCTTATGTACATTGGTTTTGATCTATTGTGATCCTCTGCTAGGAGAGTTCTTGATGTGTACTAGTTATTATGAATGAGGGAAACCATTGAGCCAGTTCCTTTGGGTCTGGCTTACTTCACTTAGAATGATTTTTCAAAGTCTTTCCATTTTCTTACAAATGGGGTGATCATTCATTCTGATGGCAGCATGGAATTCCATTGTGTATAAATGCCACATCTTGATCCATTCATCTACTGAGGGACATCTAGGTTGGTTCCATATCTTTGCTATGGTAAATAGTGCTTCAATGTACATAATTGTGCTAGTGGCTTTTAGTATGTCCTTGTTTGTGGACATTTGGGTAAATGCAAAGGAGTGGAATTGCTGGGTCATAGGGGAGCTCTATGTTTAATCTTTTGAGGAACTGTCATACTGTTTTCCAGAGTGATTGAATGAGTTTACACTCCCACCACCAGTGTAGTAGTGATCCCTCCTGGCCACATGCCTGCCAGAATCTGTTGTTATTAGAGTTCTTTTTTTAAAATAATTTTTATTGTGATTAATAGAAGGGTTACATTATATTCATCAAATAGAAGGTGCATAACTTCACATACATTGGTACCCTTTCTCATGACGTGGCCTGCATTTCCCTTCCGTCCTCCCCCTGCTTATCTTGATTTCCCCCCTTCCCTATCCAATTTCAAATAACCAATTAAGCAAATATAAAATTGTTATTAGATTTCTTGATCATGGCCTTTCTAACTGGAATGAGGTGGAATTTCAAAGTTGTTTTGATTTCCATTTCTTCTATGGTCAGAGATGTGGAGCATTTCTTTATATATCTACAGGCCATTCTTATTTCCTCTTCAGAGAAGTCTCTCTTTAAGTCTTTAGCCTATTTTTTAATGGAATGGTTGTTTCTTTGAAGATTTGTTTTGGAGAGATTCAGTTTTTTGAGCACTTGTCTGTTGTATGGCTAGTGAAGACCTTCTCCCACTCTGTGGGCTTTCTATTTAACTTCCTAGCTATGTCCTTTGCATACAGAAACTCCACAGTTTAATGCCATCCCATTTGTCCAAACTTTCTTTAATTTTGTTGTGTTTCTGGCCTATCTTCAAATTTTATGGATGCTTCTTGTTTACTGAATGCTAGATGTGAGGGAAGAAGTCTGGGTGGTAGAGATCCATGGAGCTTTGCCATCTGGTGTGGAGCTGAAGGGATGGAGAATGTCCCACCCAAGATCCATATAAGGCCTGTGAAATCATTTAGCATAGGATGAATGGAGATGTGATGTTTCTCAATTGATCCCAGCTAGGCTGCCTGCATGGGTAATTTTATATGACCCATAGTAATGTTATAAATATTCAAATGGCTGTCACAGGAAAATAGTTCACTGCCCATTGTCCATGTTCACCTATGTCTTTCTGGTTTTACAATCCGGAGTCCTATTTCAACGAAAACCTAGGAAACTTGGAATGACTAATCTCTCAAGAAGAGATGTTGAATGAAGGGACTATAACTCACTCACCCTCCATCTCTGGCTATTTTATCTAGTTATAACATGTATATGTAAATATATGCTGTAAAAATTAATATTTCACTATTGTATAGACTTATTGTATAGATGATTGTATAACACTTATATTTACATTCTTATTTTAGCATTCTCCTTCTTAAACTCTGTGAATCTGCATGATTTTTGGACATCCTCTTTAGTTAACTGGCAATCATTTTAAAAGCAGTATACTGATTTTGTTTTCCATAACTGTTCCTTTCTCAGCTATCTTCCTCTTAATAAATAGATCTGTTACTAACTTGCTCTAGATAAAAACCTTTGTGACCTTCCTCAATACCTCTTTTTTTCAGACCCTTTGTCTGGTTGATGAGCAAGTCATTTTTTTTAGTTTTTTTCATATATTTTTATTGTAATTAATAGAAGGGTTACATGATATTTGCCAGATACATGGTGCATTAATTCCCATACATTGATACCCTTTCACATGTCTTGGTCCCCATTTCCCTCCCCCCCACCCCACTACTCATCTTGTTTTCCCCCCTTCCCTATCCAATTTCAAATAACCAAATACAAATATATCCGATATATCAGGTAACATAGTGAGATACTGTAACAATATGAGATAACCAAGGGACAGCCAAAGAGATGAGAGATAACATAATACCTTAAGAACAACAATCATTCATGATATGGCTTATGTTTCTATATCCTAGAGATCCTTTTATTCAGCGTCCTACTATATGGCCTTTTGTATCAAGGTTTTGCTCTATTGCAAATCTCGAGCAAGTCATTTTTATAATACTTGCCAAACTCAACTACTCTTACTTTCACCCATGTGATCTTATTAGAATAAGATGATATCTCTGATTTTCTGCCTCATCTGTTATTTGTGTATCTTATCAACCCACTTCCTGTCTTCTACATAAAGGCTATGAGCTTTTCAATATGTCACTCAGACTATTTCACCACTTAAAAACTTTAGAAGCTTCCTGTCAATTTCAAAATTATATATATATTTCATGTCTATGCTTGTGTCATCTCCTCACAGATACTTTTCCTGAGTACTTGAAGTAAATAAGCATCCTTCTTTCTTTATCACTCTCCATTCCATATCAGTTACTTCCTACCATTTATTATAGACAAGTAATTGCCACATATTTACCTGGTAGTACATTTTCTTTCTATCTTACAAGTGTTCAGATTTTGAGAGGAAAAAGTTTTGCCAGTCTTGTTCATCATTGCATTGCCAACTTTCACCTTGTACATAGCAATTGATAAATATTTGTTGAGTAAATGAGGAAGTGTTATTTTTAAAATTGTAAGTATAGCTCATGAAACAGATTGCTCTCTTTTTTCTATAAGATGTTATAAAATATGAACAGATGAAATTTTGATATTTTTTATCAAAGATACAGAACTATAAAAAACAAACTATATTGTAAACTGCATTTCATATTTGTTCTTGATTATCCTGCTTCATTTTGTTAATCTTATCTGATTTTCTATTACTTTTAAGTATGTATACCCCATAAATACATTTTTGAAGTTTACCTTAATTTGTTTCTGAAATCGACACAGGAAAAAATTAATACCTCTTTATATTATATAAAATCTTCATGAAGTAATACATATAAGGAATACAGACGTGCCATGTCTATTCAATTAACTGTGAGTCCACTTTCAGGAATGATGCTCCTTAAAACTCACATAGGTTATATTTGATTCCCTACTCTCAACACAGCAATCATTTAAAGCAACTTCGATATGAGCTGAGTATCTGGCTCAGTGATAGAGTACTTGCCTACCTCTGGGTTTGATCTCCAGCAATACTAACAAGCAAACAAATGAACAGATAGGAACAAACAATTAAAATTCCTATGGCTTCTTTGCTCTCAAAATAATTCCAGACATCTGGTCTTTAGAATTTGTTCTATGGGTGTTTGAATCAAGTGATTGAACTCTTTACATTTTCTGTTCAAGCAGGGCTTCTGTTACGTTTTTCTTTGCTTTCCCACATCATCTCTATGTTCATCCCAAGAACTCCACGTCAGCCCAGCAAATCTGAGTGTGTCCTAACCCCTTTGGCCTTCAGAAGTTCATGCTAGAATCTCAGTAGAGATATGGTTCCATATATTATCTGAAATGCTGTAGCTTTTGCCATGCATTTTATCAGGTAAAAATGAAATTCAAGGACTATAACCAAGGATATATAAAGTTCTAAATATACTTCATGCCAATTAAAAGTTATTTTTGTTAATCTTGCTGCTATCTAAAAATTTATCTTCTCAATTTGGAGCTTTTACATACTCAGTAGGCAGTTTTATATATCTTTACATTTCTCTAGGAACTCTGCAGCATAATGCATATAGAAGGTGTGCGATATAGTTGAAAAATAAAACACATAAATGTGAAGTCAATGATAACTTAGGGTTTGTACCACTCACACTTTAATGGGGTCTTTCTAAATTATTCAAATAACTGTTACTTTATTTTTCTACATGACAAAGATGTGTTAAATTAGTCACAAAGTTAGTATACTGCTATCAATTTGAATGGCTTTGTATACAGATTATCATGAGCACATTTTATTCATATTTTTAAGATGGGCTGTTCTCTGCTTAAGCACCTCCAGACCACTGAAGTTGGACCCTTCTTTGTCATCCTGCACCAGGATTAACTCAAAATGGATCAAAGACCTGGAGGTAAAAGCAGATACACTGAAAACTTTACAAGAAGGAATAGGAGATAAACTAAGTCTCCTTGGCACAGGTCAAAACTTTCTTAATAAGGACCAAGAAACACAACAAATCAGAGAGAGTCTGGATAAGTGGGACTGCATTAAACTTCAGAGCTTTTGTATGGCAAAGGACATAGCTGGAAAATCAACTAGAAAGCCTACAGAGTGAGAGAAGATTTTCACTAACCATACAACAGATAAAGGCCTCATACCTAAAATATATCAACAGCTCAAAAAAGTGAATCACCCCAAAACTAATCTCCAAAGAAACAACCATCCCTTAAACGATGGGGCAACAACTTAAAGAGAGTCTCTCTGAAGAAGAAATAAGAATGGCCTATAGACGAATGAAGAAATGCTCAACATCTCTGGTCATAAAAGAAATGCAAATCAAAACAACTCTAAGATTCCACCTCACTCCAGTTAGAATGGCAAGGATCAAGAAATCTAACAACAGAAGATGCTGGAGGGGATGTGGCCAGGAAGGATCAGTACTACACTGTTAGTGGGAGTGCAAACTCGTTCAACCACTATGGAAAGCAGTATGGCAGTTCCTCAAAAGACTAAACATAGAACTCCCCTATAACCCAGCAATTTCATTACTTGGCATTTACCCAATCATCCAGAAACAAGGACATACTAAATCCACCAGCACAACGATGTTCATTATAGCACTATTTACCATAGCAAAGATATGGAACCAACCCTGATGCCCCTCAGTTGATGAGTGGTTCAACAAGGTGTGGTATTTATACACAATGGAATTCTATGCTGCTGTTAGAAAGAATGACATCGCCTCATTTGTAAGGAAATGGAAAGACTTAGAAAGAAATCATATTAAGTGAAGTAAGCCAGACTCAAAGGAACATAGGCTCAATGGTTTCCCTCATTTGTCATAATCAGTAAAAACCTTGGGCTCTCATAGCAGAGATTTACAATAGAACAAAACCTAGATACATAAGGTCAGATAGAATGCCGCTAAATGAAAGGACCTCTAGGATATAGAAATAAAAGCATATAATGAGTGATTGTTTTATTTAATGTACTATGTTATCTCTCATCTCTTTTGCTGTCCCTTGGTTATCTCATATTGGTAGAGTATTTCACCTGGTTATCGGATGTATTGTGTATATGCGTATTTGGTTATTTGAAGTCTGATAGGGAAGGGAGAAAAACAATATGAGGGGCAGGGGTGGGGAGAGGGAAATGGGGACCAAGACAGGAAAAAGGGCATCAATGTATCTGGTGAATATAATGTAACCCTTCTATTAATTACAATACAAATATATGAAAAATTGATTTGCTGTTGTCATGTTCAACACCTACATCTTTTTTTGTTAATCTAGAAGCTGTCATTATAGCTTGACAGGATGCTATTTCTTTAATGTTGATCTTTAAAATACACACAAGTTAGATGTCATTATGAGCTTGTATGTCTCTTGATAATTGTTATAGAGTTGTTCTAAACTTCCAATTCACTGCTGAGGTATTTCCCCTTAATCGCTACAAATTCCTGGCAGTCAGCCTAGTCAAGATCCTCTCTGTCTGCTTCTACATTTGAGATGCCTTGTTCCTCACATGAAAAGCCTCCAGCCTTCTCTTTTCTGTCTACTCGCAGTTACCATTTTGTATATTTTTTAGATTTTCATGAATCCATAGGGGTTCTTTATAGAAATATATTACACATTACAAAGTGCTATCTTGATTTGATCCTTTTCCTCTTTCTTTTCATTTTTCTTTGGTTGTGTTAATTTCTTTTTTTTCTTCTTTCTCTTTTTGACCAAATAATTCATCCTTCTTTCTCAAGCAGACCACTTTTACTCACAGTCAGATATTATCTCTTTTACCTGTTCCAAGGATGTTTCTAACAAAGTTCCCACAAATTCTTTTTCTGAGAATTCATACACCAGTGAAAGCTTGTTTTACCTGCACTTTCAAGCCAGCCATAGTCAACATATGTATGAGATTACAGTGAATCCAAGAAAGCAGTATAAAAAAAGTTGAACCCCACAAAATGCAATGAATGCCATATTATTGTATTTTTCTATTCACATGAAATCATTTGATTTTCATAGCATACTTGGGGAGAAAGCAGAGCCAGCCTATTTACTAAGTATAGATCTTAAAATTTTCTGCATTTTTAGAGTCCTCTAAGTTTCCATAAAGCATTACATTTGTTGCAAAACTATCTTCTACTAGGTATGTCAAGATTTATGGCAGGATGTTGAATTATCTTCCTATAATGATAAGGACTCGCAAGCCCAAAATGTTATCAAGAATCACAGGACTCACTGGAAATGACATTTAGGCTGCTTTGTGTATCAATTTTCTACATCCTGGTGATTAATAACTGACTTGTTGGGTTTTACCATTCATGGAGCTCTGAGTGGAACAAAGAAAATACACTCAAGTCTTCAAGGTTTCCAGTTATCCTCTCACAGCTCCAGTAATAGCTAAAGATTTTGAATTCAGTTCCTAACAAAAACTAAAGGGTTTCCCTTTAGGAATTTCTGTTAAAGGATATCCAAAGTTCTGCCTTTGTTATTTGATGATCTCTAAATGAAAAAACATCAAAAGAATCATTGCCCAGAAATCCAGCCATGTGTTAGGAGGAAAATCTTAGTTATAATGAGGTAGTTTGTGTAGAAAAAAAAGAGACAGTGTGAGAAAATATTAGCATAAATATCTCACCAAAACAACCTGTGATCTCACTTTCCTTTTCTGTTGCATAAACACTATTAGTATTGCTATAAAATTGTAAGTATGTTGCAATAAAGCTGTGTCCTAATAGTTCTTTGGCTGCTATGTCAATTGTTTTATAGGAGGTTCTGCTGAAACTCCCAAACTTGGCTCATTTTTTTAAAAGGGTGATTCTTATGATCTGAAAACTCTTGAGAATACTGGTCTGAAGATTTGTCTCTCAGGTTTTCTTTTCTTGCCTAGGAATAATAAAGAGGAAAGGAAATAATTTCTTAAACTATAGATTCCTATCTGGGCAAGACTGTGTCTCAATATAACAAGCAAAAAAAAAGCCCAATTAACAAATTGCAAATTTCTGAATATCATCCCCAAGAGTTCAGAAAATATAGGATTGGGTTAGGAAGCATGCATTTAAATAAATTACCCTAATAATTTTAAGAAGGTACTTTGTAATTCATATTTTCAGAAGTGCTAGTTTATGGTCTTTCTCAAAGGAAATGCTTAATATATAACCTGCTTGGAACTGTATATATGTTAATAGATAAAATTTCTTTTAGGGATTAACAGCAAATCATTTCCCTGAACTTTCTTATTTTTCTAACCACTTTTCTCCTTTTTTTAAATTAAGTTGTGATCTCTGATGCTGTTGTTTTATTTTTAACAGTCATTTGTAGCTATAAACTAACCTATTAGAACTCTTTTCATTTTATCTCATAGGTTCTAGAATGCTGTGTTTTCATTCCTATTTGCTCTTAGGCATTCTGTAATCCTTCCCATTTTAAATTGTGAGGGTAATGTATAGAGGGGTTAAAACTATATTCACTGAGTAGTAGGTACATTACTTCTTACACACTGATGCCCATTCTCATGTTTTTGTCCTCCTCTCCCTTCCCCCAATCATCGTGTTTCCCCCTTTCCTTTTTGATTTCAATTAAACAAATGAATGTATGTACAATATACCAGGTAACAAAGTCAGATACAGTAATAATATAATATTAACCAAAGGGCAAAAAAAGAGAAGGGAAATAACAAATAACATAGTACATTAAGAACAACAATCATTAGGGGGGAGGGTAATGGGTACCAAGACGTGTGAAAGGGTATCAATGTATGTGAATTAATGCACCTTCTATCTGGCAAATATCATGTAACCCTTTTACTAATTACAATTAAAAAAAAGAACAACAATCATACAAGATAAAGTTCTTGTTTCCATATCCTAGAGTTCCTTCCATTTAGTCTCATCTTATATGATCTTATGTACATTGGTTTTGAGCTATTGCAATCCTTTGCTAGGAGAATCCTAGATGTGTACTAATTGTTACAAATGAGGGAAACCATAGACCCTATGTTCCTTTGGGTCTGGCTTACTTACTAAAGATGATTTTTTCCAAGCCTTTCCATTTTCTTACAAATGGGGCAATGTCATTCTTTCTGATTGCAGCATGATCCAATAATCTACTGAGGGGCATCTGGATTGGTTCCATATCTTCTCTGTGGTAAATAGTGCTTGAATGAACATCTTTGTGCTAATGGCTTTAGTATGTCCTAGTTTTTTGACATTTGGGTAAATGCCAAGGAGTGGGATCGCTGGGTTGTAGGGGAGTTCTTGTTTTTAGTCTTTTGAGGAATCAGCATACTGCTTTCCCTAGTGGCTGAACATGTTTACACTGCCACAAACATTGTAGTAGGGATTTCAGCTGCCCACATTCCTGCCAGCATCTGTTATTATTAGATTTCTGGAGTGAGGAAGAATCTCAAAGTTTTGATTTGCATTTCTTCTATGCCTAGAGATGTCAAGCATTTCTTCATGTGCCTATAGGCCATTTTTTATTAAAGAATTTATTAACACTGATTTTTACATCATATTTCAAATGACATTTTTAACAAACAAGTGTTCAAGAAAGGAATCTCTATATACAATCCCTGGCACTCAGTTTTTAGAACATAATAAAAATTAAGCTAAGAGTTTGTATATCATAGATACATATAAATTTATATAATAAAACATTATGTCTATAGAGTCATAGGTTTTTATGTCTATGTAGTTGTGTTTGTATTTCCATTACCATGTCCACAGTATTGGGTATGCAAATATTGAGTCCTCTCTCTTGTACTGTTTGGATCTAATAGCCACATATTAAGGATACCATGTGCCTTTTGTTCCTTTGGTCTTGACTTTTCTCACTCAACATGATTTGCTCTAGATTCATCAACTTCCCTGCAAATGCCATTATTTTATCTTGTCTGTTGACTATGTAGAATTCCATTGTGTGTGTGTGTGTGTGTGTGTGTGTGTGTGTATATATATATATATATATATATATATATATATATATATATATATATAACATTTTCTGTATCCGTTCATCTGCAGTAGGGCATCTGGATTGTTTCCATAGCCTGGCTATTGTGAATAGTGCAGAGATAAACATAGCTGAGCAGGTGTCCTTATCATATCTTGGGTTATGATGTTCAGGATAGATGCTCAGGAGTGGTATGGTGGGATTGTAGGGAAGGTCAATTTTCAGTTCTTTAAGAAGCCTCCACACTGCTTTCCAGAGTGGCTGAACTAGTTTACAATCCCATCAGCAGTGCAGTAGGGTTCCTTTTTCTCTGCAACCCCACCAGCAACTATCATTGACTGAGTTCAAAATCTTGGCCATTCTTGTTGGGGTAAGGTGGTATTTTAGGATTGTTTTTACTTGCATTTCCTTTATGACCATGGATGATGAACATTTTCTCATATGCTTTTCTGCCATTTTAATCTCTGACTAATGCCTGTAATCCTAGCTACTCAGGAGACTGAGATCTGAGGATCAAGTTTCAAAGCCATCCTGGGCACAAAAGGATCTGAGACTCAGAAAATGAGAAGTGGGGCTTGGCGCAAGAGTAGCGAGGTAGCTTTGAGCTGAAGTGCTCAGGGACAACACCCAAGCCCAGGGTTAGTGTGGTATCCTTGAGCTAAAGAGCTCAGGGAAAGCATCCAGGCTAAGTTCCAGCCCCATAACCCTGCAAAATAAAATTATATAAAATGTATGGTGCTTGCTTAACATGCTGAAGGCTTTTTTGAAAGCAAAAAGAAAAGTAAAGAAATATTTGCTAAGTGATATGTGCTACACAGTAGCTTCACTTGGAGAAAGTAGGGATACCACTGACTTAAAACAAAGTTCACTAAATAGAAAGCTAGTAGTCTGAGAAGGAATAGGAGATACACTAGGACTCCTTGGCACAGGCTGAAGCTTTCTTAATAAGGACCAAGAATCACAACAAATCAGAGAAAGGCTGGATAAGTGGGACTGCATTAAACTGCAGAGCTATTGTATGGCAAAGGACATAGCTAGTAAATTAATTAGGAAGCCTACAGAATGGAAGATCTTCACCAACCACACAATGGATAAAGGCCTCATATCTAAAATATATCAACAGCTCAAAAAGTTGAATCACCCCAAAACTAATCTCCAAAGAAACATCCATCCCATTGAAAGATGGGCCAAAGACTTAGAGTCTTCTCTGAAGAAGAAACAAAAATGGCCTATAGACACATGAAGAAATGCTCAACATCTCTGGTCATAAAAGAAATGCAAATCAAAAAACTCTAAGATTCCACCTCACTCCAGTTAGAATGGCCAGGATCAAGAAAACTAGTAACAACAGATGTTGGAGGGGTTGTGGCCAGGAGGGATCACTACTACACTGCTGGTGGGAGTGCAAACTCGTTCAACCACTATGGAAAGCAGTATGGCAGTTCCTCAAAAGACTAAACATAGAGTTCCCCTATGACCCAGCAATTCCACTACTTGGCATTTACCCAATTGTCCAGAAACAAGGACATACTAAATCCACTAGCACAATGATGTTCATCGCAGCACTATTTACCATAGCAAAGATATGGAACCAACCCTGGTCCCCCTCAGTTGATGAGTGGATCAACAAGATGTGGTATTTATACGCAATGGAATTCTATCCTGCTGTTAGAAAGAATGACATCGTCTCATTTGTTAGGAAATGGAAAGACTTAGAAAAAATCATATTAAGTGAAGTAAGCCAGACTCAAAGGAATATAGGCTCAATGTTTTCCCTCATTCATCATAATCAGTAGAAACCTTGGTCTCTCCTAACAGAGATTTGCAATAGAGCAAAACCTAGATACATAAGGCCATATAGAATGACGCTAAATGAAAGGACCTCTAGGATATAGAAACAAAAGCCATATGAGTGATTATTGTCCTTAACGTACTATGTTATCTCTCATCTCTTTTGCTATCCCTTGATTATCTCATATTGTTACAGTATCTTACTTTGTTATCTGATATATTGGATATATTTGTATTTGATTATTTGAAATTGGATATGGAAAGGGGGGAAAAAAAGATGAGGGGTGGGGAGGAGGGAAATGGGGACCAAGACATGAGAAAGAGTATAAATATATGTGAATTAATGTACCTTCTATCTGGCAAATATAATGTAACTGTTCTATTAATTACAATAAAAATATATAAAAAAGAAAGTTAGTAGTCTGTGCCTTTTTACTTTACTATAAATATATGGGTTTTGAGGGGGTGCTTTCTGAAATCCTCCACTTCAAAAAGAAACATTCCACACTGTAGTTTTATCTTTGTGGTCACTATAGCAAGCAAATAAACTTAGGACACTGTAGCTAAATATTTACTCTGCCAAGTGCGTATTTTGCAACAAAACACTCATCATTGAAAAAAAAATAATGTATCTCCTACAAATTTAGGAAAAGTGAGGAAAGGAGGGTAGGGAAAGTATGGATAAAACTGTTGAAAAGGGTGAAAACATTATCAGTACGTATTGCAGTTATAAATTGTTTTGTTAAATGGCAATGGGGGGCACAAGGGGAAAGTGGGAGAATAATACAGGAAGGCGTATTAATGTTCAAGAAGTAATGTGCCTACTACCTCATGAATGTAACTGTAATTCCTCTATGCATTACCCTGACAATAAAGTATGACAAAAAAAATCAAAAATAAATAGGAAGGGTAACAATGTTCAAGAAGTAATATACCATCTCCCTGACAAATGAAATTGTAACTCCTCTGTACATCACCCCAACAAATAAACATTTAAAAAGACAAAAATAAAATGAAAATAAATAAAAGTAACTGTCAGTTTACTCTAAGAATCATAAATTAATCATAAATTAATTATGATGACTAGCTTGATATAATCATTTCCTTGCTTGTTCAAATATATTCAAATATAAATATTTTCTTGAGATTCCCTATATCAATAGACAAATTGAATTACATTTTCCAAATATTTCAATTTCTACTCAGATAGCATCTTCACATGGTTATTCTATATATATTACATTGTCTCTTACGTGTCCATCTTTAAAGCCAGTGCTGCTCTTTTTTGCTTTTCTTTTTGAGTGATCACCCTCTTTTTCTGTTGTCTACCTGATTTTCCCACTTCCTGTTGACTCAGGAAAATGCTTTACAACCTTTCTTTAGCATTTTATGTTAGTATATGCTCATATATAACCACATTAGGTGGTTTTACGTGCCTGCTTGTGCTGTCCGGTACTGTGCTGTTATTCCCCAACTATCTATTGGTCTCTCCCATCTGTAACATTAAGTACTTTTAGTTATGTTTCTTGACTAAGTAGAGTAACAGAAAAAGAGGGAACCATGTCAACTAATACAGAAACAATATCTTTCTATATGTCCTATATGTGTTGTATATCATGACATATATTCTGTAATTTTTCCATACTGATAAGCATGAATTTTGTCCTGTTTTTAGCTATTTTGAACAAAAATATAATAAGCTTTCTTATTTTCTGCATTCTTGATGTTATTGTTATTTTTCCAGTTGGGGTACGACTAAAGCTGCTTTATATCTTGTCATGTAAATTTTATGTAGACATATGTTAACTAGGAGTAGGATTGCTGGGCTGTGTTATAAGTCAACCACACAGTTATAATACACTAGAACACTTTACCAATGTAGTTGTTGTATGTTGTATCCTTCCAGCAGTCTAACAGTTCAATTTTCTTGGTATCCTGGACAGGATATGACATTGTTGTAATTATTTTTTGTGGTTTTACTCATTTATTTTATTTTATTGTTTCGACTGTATTGGTTTTGTCTTTTCCTTTTTGGCACTGGGGATCGAACCCAGGACATTTCATTTGCTAGGGAAGCACTTTGCCACTGAGCTAAATCCCAGCCCATGCTTTACTCATTTTTAATGGGGGAGGGAAAGTGGGAGAAAAACATGGGAAAAGGTAGCAATGTCGAGGAAGACCTGTATCATGTGCATGGAGTTTGCTTGAGACTTTGTGCTATTGGTAGGTAGGGTTCATGGTTTCCCTCATTTGTGTAACTAGGAAGTACCTATGAATCTACATGTAATTAAGCTTTTTGAGTGATAGTTTACTGCCTGCTAGAAATAAGTTCGAGATAAGTTGAAAAAAAGGTTCACTTTTTAATGGTTTGAAATTGGGCCTCATTAAATTTTTTTCTTTTTTCTTTTTCTTTTTTTTTTTTCCAGTCCTGGGCTTGAGCTCAGGGCCTGAGCACTGTCCTTGGACTTTCTCAAGTCTAGAGCTCTACCACTTGAGCCCCAGTACCACTTCCGGCTTTTTCTATGTATGTGGTATCGTGGGATCAAACCCGGGTCTTCGTGCATGCTAGGCAAGCACTTAATTTTTTTTCTATGAGGTTATCTATATGATTTCTATCTCTTTATCCTTGACAATACAAAGAATTTCATCAAATTATTTCTAAAAGTGGGTGTCTTTGCTCTTATTTTCCATTAGTTGGATGGTCTGCAGATGTGGGCAAGCTTATATTTTTCACATTCCCAAAATATTCTCCTTCTCAGGCTAATCCTCCCTCATAGAAACTTATTACTGGCATTTTGTCTCCATTCTCTGTTTTCTATACTTGTCATTTTCCTTCTCATCTTTATTCTTTCCTCTCGGTGTAGAACTCAATTGGTTTATCTCATCAATCATTTCCACATCTGTGTATATGTTAGAATCACTTGGTGAACTTTTTATACCACCTATTTTCAGTCCCTATTAGGTCAACTGAATGAGATACTGCAAAAGCAATGTCATGTATCTATGTATTTGAAAAGCAGTCCATGTAACTAATATAGCTGGCTTGTCAGCCAGAAATTGAGAACCTGTATTGTACATCATGTTCCTGTCTATGTTAGTTTTGTTTCTGTATTTCATTGCCTAGAGTATAAATTTTTAATTTTGTTTCTGTTTCTCTGAATTATTTTCTTGTATCTGCCCAGTTGATTTTTGTCTTAGTATCCTTCCTTGTCATTTCAATTTATCTCTTATTTCATAGACTCTAAAGCATGATGGAGTCACAACTTTTCCTGAGTTCACAAGTATGTCTTTTCTCTAATTCTTAGATTATAGTGTCTACTTCTGCTATGAAATCTTTCTTTCGGATATCTATTTTGGGAGGTTGATTCTGTGGCAATTCTCAGGACACATTCTTACTTTGTCCCTTTCCACATAAAGAGAGTTCTCTACAACTTAAACCACAACTCTGCTTTGAGTCTGGTAACCTATGATCTCAGCTCCTTGAGCATCTAGGGCTATAGGCATGATCCACTTGCACTTTGCTCGTTGAGATTCTTCAATTGTAACAGATACAGCCACATCTAATGTGCTATTTGACAGAGCATTCTCATTTCATTGTAGTCTGTTTTCTTTATGCAGCCAGATTTCCTTCTAGATGATGTAGTTTCATTAATGTGTGTGAAAGAATGTTTGGGGTATACACATGGAAGAACCAAATTCCAGCTCTCAGAACATAGTTTACATGTAAGAGATGAGCTCAGTCAGTCAGTGGTTCTGGGTCGATTTCTCTGATATTGTGACTTAGATAGTGAATATAAACTTTCTTATTTTATAACTTCCTTGCTAACCACATTTTTGCTTCAACGTTCTAGTCTGGCTCTGTCTTTTAAAAAAAATCCTGTGAACACATAGTGCAATTTCAAGTGTTTTAGTAGCAGCATTATGACAATTTTTAAAATGAAATTAAATTTATCAATGTGCGGGTATAGCCCAATATAAACAAATTATTTTAACAATGGAGTGCATCACTTACCTTAGTCCTGATTCTCCTTAGTGCCTGCCAATATTTTCACGTTCTCAGTCACTGTGACTTAGAGGATTGGGGATCATAAGACTGTCATATCCGACATGACTCAGCAATCCCTTTCAATTTTCAACTGTAGTCTACCACCCACCTAGACTTTTAAGTAGTACATTCTTGCCCTTTGCACACACATAAAAAATTACCTGAATAAACTATCATCACAAAAAGAATCAGTAGCATTGTGTTCTAAAAAAAGTTCTAGTAGACATGCACTATATTTCAGGCTGTTAACTAACATTATGGAGATTAAATTTGTCTTGATTAAATATGACCTGATGATACATCCTCCCACACAGAAGGCTATTCAAGTCGTTGCCAGATCCTTCTCTTACTCCAATTAAAAACACTCATAAAATACTCTTAATGTGAAAAATAATAATGTTATTTAAAATACTCATTACTGAGTAATATATGGATGATGTCAATAAACAATTATCTTTAACTCTTGACAATATAATTAATAGGTTTCAGGACCTATTGACCAAGATTTCAACAAAACATACTAATCAATAATGAAGGGTGAATTTACTGGTACAGAGCTGATAGCATGGAAATGCTGGTGGTATACTTACTTAGTGACTATTTCATGGTAGCACAATATACACTTAGAAATATCTCTTTAGGTCAAATCTTTGACAACTAAGAATACCCTGGGGCAGGCTAATTGTCTCCAGTATGTGATGTTCAAAAGAAACAACTAGACTAAGGGGAAAGTAAATGAGTCTCCATGATTTATATTTGACATCAACCCAATGATTCTTTCCCGAGGAAAGAGAGGGATATTCTTCAGTAATCCACAGGCTCATTATTCTTTGTAGAGGCCATTGAGGACAGACATAAACAAAACCTAGAGATAGTCCTTCATCATTCCTTTTCCCATATTATTTTGCACTTTTTAACTAGATTATGTAGAATTTCCCATAGTGGCTGTTTAGTAGTTATGAAAACATTTACTCAAAATGGTGTTCACAGAGAAACTGTGAATGTAGAAACAGTTTGGGAAACATTAGGAATTGTATGTTTATGAGTAACTTTTTGTTTAAAACAGAAAAAAAAATGAAAAATGAAATGAAAATAGAAAACATAGCCTCTTTTGATGTAATTCTTATTGCTCTAAAGTGGACTACTTTCTCAAATGATGGAGGCAAAAAATGACATCAAGTCAGGTGCCACTGGCTCACATCTGTAATCCTAGCTACTTGAAATACTGAGATCTGAGAATTATGGTTCAATGATGTCCCAGAGGAGAGTCCATGAGACCTTTATGTCAAATAAACAATTCAAAACAAGCCCAAAGTGGCACTATAGCTCAAGTGGTAGAGCCCAGCCTTGAGCAAAAGCAGCTCAAAGACAATGCCCAGGCTCGAGTTCAAGCACCAGAATCAAGAAAGAAAGAAAGAAAGAAAGAAAGAAAGAAAGAAAGAAAGAAAGAAAGAAAGCAAGCAGAATAAGATAACAGCATGGCCAGTGTGAGGAGTTGTTCAGAAACATTTTGCAGAAAAACTTTTTACATAATACAATTGCTTTTTGTGCTTGTTGCATGAATAGAAAATAATGTTCATTCTGTTCTGTATTTTATGATTATAAATCTCATAGCAACAAATTTGTGAGACTCTAGAAGGATTGTATCTTTGGAAGATAACAAAATTGTTCTCAAATAACAGTTTTATCTTCATTGCAGCATTATGTGCCATAGCTAAGATATGGAATGAACCTAGATACCCCTCCATAGATGAATGCATCAAGAAAATACGATATTTATTCACAATGGAATTCTGTGCTGCCATCAGAAAGAATAATATCACCCCATTCACAAGGAAACAAAAGGACTTGGAAAAAATCATATTAAGTGAAATAATCTGATATATTGTATGTATGCTTATTTGGTTATTTGAAATAGGATAGGAAAGGCGGGAAAAACAAGATGAGGGGCAGGGTTTGAGGGAGAGAAAAGGGGACCAAGATATGAGAAAGGGTATCAATGTTTGTGAAGTAATGTACCTTCTATCTGGTGAATATAATGTAACCCTTCTAAAAATTACAATAAAATATATGAAAAAAACATGGGCTCAATGATTTTCCTTGTTTGTAAGAATTAGTAATGGAATTTTCCCAGCATAGCTCAATAGCTATGTGCTTATGGACATACAGGATGACGCTAAGTGAAATGAACTCCAGGGTATGGAAAAAAGAGGTTTATCTTTGTGGTTGTGGTTGTTGTCTTTTAATTTACTGTGTGAATTTATTTCTTTTCTCTTTTGTTTTCTCCCCCTTACAGTTTATCCCTTGTTGTTTTTGTATCTGACTTTGTTTTCTGCTGTATTACATATCTGTTTATATGTTTATTTCAATTAGGTACAGAAGGGGAATATCAAGATGGTGAGACAAAAGACAAGGGTGAACCAATGTAACAGTGATATTCACAAGACAACATGTTGGAAATGAACTTAACAACTTGGGTGGGTGTGGAGAGAATTAAAGTGGGAGAAAAACATGGGTAACAATGCTCAAGAAGTAATGTACTCACTACCTTAGAAATGTAACTGTAACTCCTCTATATATCACCCTGATAATAAAAATTGAAAAATTAAAAAGAAACTTTATCACATATTACCTATTTTTAATATTTAAAATCTTTTTAAAATGTGGTATTAAAGTGGTTATTGGCCAGGCACTTGAAGCTAACAACTGTAATTGTAGCTACTCATGGATCTGAGATTTTAGGATGACAGTAGGAGCCAAACCAGGCAGGAAAGTCCCAAGACTTTCTAATTAGCCAGCAAAAATGCCGAAAGTATTGCTATACTTAAGTAGAAGAGTACTAGCCTTGACCAAAAAACTTAGCATCCAGGCTCTGTGCTCCAGCCTGAGAACTGGCCTTCACACAAAAAAAGTGGTTAAAATTAAAAGAATGAATATGATTTCTTCAATAATCTTACCATATCTATAGTAAGCACTTATTTGATACTGTGTAGTCAAATTGTTTGCTATTTGGTAAAGAATCCATTTTAAATTAGTTTTAATTAACCAAAAATTAAAATATGAGAGAATGTAAGATACACTAGCATGACTAGCATAAATCATAGACATGAAAAATATACCAGCAAGTAACTATACCTACATCACTATAGAAAGTAACCTACCTGATAAGTAGAGTTTTATCTTAATATGGAGATAGTCAAGGGGGAAAAGATTGCTTTTGAACATGGTTAGTTATTAAATTTTAAAGTAAAATAAAATCATTCTTAAAAATCAATTATAAAAAATTTATAAAAAATAAAATAACATAAATAAATCAATTATAAGTGGCATGTACTCATTCGCCTATTTATGACTTAAGAAATCACTTTCTTTTTTCATATACTTTATTGTAATTAATAAAAGGATTACATTATATTTAACAAATAACTTTCTAAGCCAGGTGCAGTGGCTCATGCCTCTAATCCTGGCTATTCAGGAGGCTGAGATCTGAGGATTAAGGTTGAAAGTAAATCCAGGCACAAAAGGATAAGAGTCTCATTCTTTTTTGTTTTTTTATTATTATTATTTTTAATATTTTTTATTGTAATTAATAAAGGGGTTACATGATATTTGCCAGATAGAAGGTGCATTAATTCACATACATTGATACCCTTTCACATGTCTTGGTCCCCATTACCCTCTCCCACCCACCACCCACCACCCACCCCCCGTCTTGGTTTTCCCCCCTTCCCTATCAAATTTCAAATAACCAAATACAAATAAATTCAATATATCAGATAACAAAGTGAGATACTGTAACAATATGCAATACCCAAGGGACGGCAAAGGAGATGAGAGATGACATAGTACATTAAGGACAACAATCATTCGTTATGTGGCTTTTGTTTCAATATCCTGGAGGTCCTTTCAATTAGCTTCATACTATATGGCCTTATGTATCAAGGTTTTGCTCTATTGCAGATCTCTGCTAGGAGAGCCCAAGGTTTCTACTGATTATGACAAATGAGGGAAACCATTGAGCCTAAGTTCCTTTGAGTCTGGCTACTTCACTTAATATGATTTTTTCTAAGTCTTTCCATTTCCTAACAAATGGGGCGATGTCGTTTTTTCTGACAGCAGCATAGAATTCCATTGTGTACAAATACCACAACTTGTTGATCCACTCATCAACTGAGGGACATCTAGGTTGGTTCCGTATCTTTGCTATGGTGAATAATGCTGCAATGAACATTGTTGTGCTAGTGGATTTAGTATGCCCTAGATTCTGGATGATTGGTTAAATGCCAAGTAGTGGAATTGCTGCGTCAAAGGGGAGTTCTATGTTTAGCCTTTTGAGGCACTGCCATACTGCTTTCCATAGTGGTTGAACGAGTTTGCACTCCCACCAACAGTGTAGTAGTGATTCCTCCTGGCCACATCCCCTCCAGCATCTGTTATTATTCGTTTTCCTGATCCAGGCCATTCTAACTGGAGTGAGGTGGAATCGACCTTTTTGATGAAAACTTTAAAACCCTGAAAAAGGAAATTAAAGCAGAACTAAGGAAATAGAAAAACCTCCCATGCTCCTAGATTGGAAGAATCAATATTGTGAAAATGACAATCTTGCCAAGGGCTATCTACAAATTCAATGCAATACCCATCAATATCCCAACGTCATTATTTAAAGAAATAGAAGAGGCAATTCAAAATTTCATACGGAATAATAAAAGACCCCGTATAGCAAAAACACTTCTTAGCAGAAAGAACAGCACTGGAGGAATTTCAATTCCAAACTTTAGACTCTATTACAGGGCTATAATTATCAAAACAGCTTGGTACTGGCACAAGAACAGGCCTGAAGACCAATGGAATAGAACTGAGGACCCAGATATTAAACCACAGACCTATGGCCACCTAATCTTTGACAAGGGAGCCAAAAAAATAGAATGGAAGAAAGACAGCCTCTTCAACAAGTGGTGCTGGCAGAACTGGTTAAGCACCTGGAGAATACTAAAGTTGGATCCTTCTTTGTCACCATGCACTAGAATTAACTCCAAATGGATCAAAGACCTGGAGGTAAAAGCTGACACACTGAAAACTTTACAGGAAGGAATAGGAGATACACTAGGCCTCCTTGGCACAGGTTGAAACTTTCTTAATAAGGACCAAGAATCACAACAAATCAGAGAAAGGCTGGATTAGTGGGACTGCATTAAACTGCAGAGCTTTTGTATGGCAAAGGACATAGCTAGGAAAATAATTAGGAAGCCTATAGAGTGGGAGAAGATCTTCACCAACCAAACAACGGACAAAGGCCCCATATCTAAAATACATCAACAACTCAAAAAATTGAATCACTCTAAAACTAATCTCCAAAGTAACAACCATCCCATTAAAAGATGGGCCAACGACTTAAAGAGAGCCTTCTCTGAAGGAGAAACAAAAATGGCCTATAGACACATGAAGAAATGCTCAACATCTCTGGTCATAAAAGAAATGCAAATCAAAAAGAGTCTCATTCTTATCTTCAATTAACCTCTAGAAAACAGGAAGTGGGGCTTGGCTCAAGGGTAGGGCAGTAGGCTTGAGCTGAAGAGCTCAGGGACAATGCCCAGGCCCAAGAGTAGGGTGGTAGCCTTGAGCTGAAGAGCTCAGGGACAGCAGCCAGGCTGAGTTCAAGCTCCATGACCAAGAGGAAAAAAATAGAAATAACTTTCTTCAACAAAAGTGTTAAAATATCCTTTTTTAAATTTTTTGCGAGTCCTAGGGACTGAACTCAGGGTTTGAGCACTGCCCTTGGGCTTTCCTCAGGGTTAGTGCTCTACCACTTGAGCTACAACACCAGTTCTGGCTTTTGTATATATGTGGTACCAAGAAATCGAACCCGGATCTTCGTGCATGCTAGGCAAGCACTCTACTACTAGGCCAAACTCCTGGCCCTGAAATCTTTTTTAAATATCCTTTTTACATTTGAGTTCATAAACATTTGGTCTTAGGCTCAATGGTTTCCCTCATTTGTCATAATCAGTAGAAACCTTGGGCTCTCCTAGTAGAGATTTGCAATAGAGCAAAACCTTGATACATAATTTAAAGGACCTCTAGGATATAGAAACAAAAGCCATATAATGAATGATTTTTGTCCTTAAGATACTACGTTATCTCTCAGCTCTTTTGCTGTCCCTTGATTATCTCATGTGTTTACAGTATCTCACTTTGTTATCTGATATATCAGATATATTTGTATTTGGTTATTTAAAATTGGATAGGGAAGGGGGGAAAACAAGATGAGGGGTGGGGGAGTGGGTAATGGGGACCAAGACATGAGAAAGGGTATCAATGTATGTGAATGAATGCACCTTCTATCTGGCAAATATCATGTAACCCTTTTATTAATTACAATAAAAAATATCAAAAAAAATCACCAGAAAACTGGAAGTAGGGCTGTGGCTCAAGTGGTAGGGCAGTAACCTTGAGCTGAGGAGCTCAGGGACAGTGCCCAGTCCCAGAGTTCAAGTCCTACACCCCACAAAAAATAAAATAAAATGAAAGGAAATCATCTCACATATCATAAATAATAGTGACAATTAAAATGATAGAATTTAGTAAATTTGGTGTGTCCATTTTAGCATATTTATTGTAATAAACCTCTGGTCATCGTTAAAAAAATGTTATCTCAGTGAATATTTGATCATGTACACTTCCATTTTCCCCTTAGTGGTATTCAGGAAGAGTTTCTCTTAAGAATGGTATGAAAAGTAATGATATAGTGAATGTTATTTTATAGAATAACTATTTCATAAAAAAATTGATGTGAACTTGTAAATACAATGTGGAACATTCTTTCCTTGATGTAAGAGCAATTCAAGTGTATGCAGATTAAATTTAGTGTCTTCTTAAATCTCAGCTTTTTTGAGTAGTATCTGACTAATGATAACTACTTTATTACAAAAATTTCTTGGGAAATTTTATGGATTAGGAAGGGAGAGATTTTATATTGCACTCAGATATTTTCTTTATTGTTATTTTCAGTGAGTTTCAATACCTTTTTTTAGAACTCTTCTTATTGAACAACTTGTTATTTGGAAATAATAAAGTGTAGATTTTATTTCAAAGTCTTACAATTTCATTGGTGCCTAATGTATTTGAACTCTACAACTTGGGAGGAGATAAGGGGAAGGAAGTGGGGGTAAAACATGAGAAGAGGTAGCAATGTCCAAAAAGTAATATATAACTACCTATGGAATGTAAATGTAACTGTAACTCCTCTATATATCACTTTGATAATATGTAAATAAAATGAAAACTTTAAACAGACTTGAAAATAAAGTTCATGGTGTTTAAAATGAATTTCTAAAGAGAAGGTATATGCTTAGAATATATGCTGTACTAAGTACCCTGAAACGAAAAAGGCTGAAAACCCAATGAAAGTAGAGACTCAGAGTCTACCTATAGGTAAATCAAAGCACAGTGATTGTTGGTAACTTTAACACACCACTCTTACCAATGGACAAATCAACCAGGCAAATACTCAACAGAGAAATCTCAGAATTGAACAAATGTATAGAGTAACTAGATCTAACAGACATCTGCAGATTATTTCACCCAGCAACAACACAATATACAATTTTTTCAGCAGCACATGGAACATTTTCCAAAATAGACCACATTTTAGGGCATAAAACAAAACCTTGGCAGATTCAGAAACACTGAAATTATTCTCTGCATTTTCTAAGACCATGCAGGCATCAAACTGGAACTGAACACCAATCTCCACCAACGAAAACCGTATAACTCATGGAGATTGAATAACACATTGTTTAATCATCAATGGTCATCAAGGAGATCAGAACAGAAATTCAACAGTGTATGAAATTTAACAAAAAGGAGCACACAAAATACCAGCTCCTTTGGGACACAGCAAAGGCAGTACTTAGGGGAAAATTTATAGCTCTGAGTGATCACATTAACAAATTGAAAAAATTGCAAAACAATTTAATGTTGCACCATAAACTATTGGAAAAAGAGCAACAAACCATACCTAATCCCAGTAGAAGGAAGCAAATTATTAAAAATCAAAGCAGAATTAAATAAATTGGAGTCCAAAAAAATTTTAGAAAGAATCAACGAAACAAGGAGATGGTTCTTTAAAAAAATTAACTAAATTGACAAACCCTTAGCAAATCTTACCAAAAAAGAAGGGAGCACAACCAAATAAACAAAATCACAGATGAGAATGGTAATATCACGACAGAAATTACCAAGGTACAGAGCATCATGAGGGAATACTTTTCAAAACTTTATGCCAGCAAACTTGAGATTCTAGAAGGAATGGATGAATTTCTAGCCAATATTAGCATACCCACAGTGAACCAACAAGACCGAATCCAACTAAACAGACCTATTTCAAGCACTGAAATAGAAATGGCAATAAGAGACCTTCCATCCAGGAAAAGCCCAGGGCCAGATGGATTCACTGCTGAATTATATTTGGTCTTCAAAGCAGAGCTCACACCAATACTCCTCAAGCTTTTCAACGAAATTGAAAACGAAGGCTCTTTGCCCAACCTATGTCCCCCTAATCTTTGATAAGGGAGTAAAAAAATACATGTTTTCAACTGACAATTGATTATATACATGAATTTTCCTATTGTTTCTAAGAGAAAACTGTTCAACAATTGGTCATATTCCTGGATCTTTCTCAAGCATACGTAGTGATGCTCTTACCTTGTTCTATTCTTCTTTACCTTTAGCTCTTCTAATTAATTTGGTGGTGAAGGAGTTTATTCTTTCCTAGTTGTCTTAGAAAAAGAAAATAAAATTTAAATTCATCTATGGAAAATAAAATAGAGTGGATGAAAAATAGCCTCTTCAACAAGTGTTGCTGGCAGGACTGGTTAAGCACCTGCAGAAAAATAAAGTTGGACCCTTCTTTGTCACCCTGCACCAGGAGTAACTCCAAATGGATCAAAGACCTGGAGGAAAAAGCAGGTACACTGCAAACTTTACAAGAAGGAATAGGAGATACACTAGGTCTCCTTGGCACAGGTCAAAACTTTCTTAATAAGGACCGAGAAACAAAACAAATCAGAGACAGTCTGGATAAGTGGGACTGCATTAAACTGCAGAGCTTCTGTATGACAAAGGACATAGCTAGCAAATTAACTAGAAAGCGTTCAGAGTGGGAGAAGATCTTCAGTAACCATACAATGGACAAAGGCCTTATATCTAAAATATATCAACAGCTCAAAAAGTTGAATCACTCCCAAACTAATCTCCTAAGAAACAACCATCCCATTAAAAGATGGGCCAAAGACTTAGAGAGTCTTCTCTGAAGAAGAAACAAAAATGGCCTATAGACACATGAAGGAATGGTCAACATCTCTGGTCATAAAAGAAATGCAAATCAAAACAACTCTAAGATTCCACCTCACTTCAGTTAGAATGTCCAGGATCAAGAAAACTAGTAACAAGAGATGTTGGAGGGGATGTGGCTTGGAGGGATCACTACTACACTGTTGGTGGGAGTGCAAACTTGTTTACCACTATGGAAAGCAGTATGGCAGTTCCTCAAAAGACTAAACATAGAGTTCCCCTGTGACCCAGCAATTCCACTACTAGGCATTTATCCAATTGTCCAGAAACAAGGACATACTAAATCCACTAGCACAACGATGTTCATTGCAGCACTATTTACCATAGCAAAGATATGGAACCAACCCAGATGTCCCTCAGTTGATGAGTGGATCAACAAGATGTGGTACTTATACAAAATGGAATTCTATGCTGCTCTCAGAAAGAATGACATCGACCCATTTGTAAGGACATTGAAAGACTTAGAAAAAATCATATTAAGTGAAGTAAGCCAGACTCAAAGGAACATAGACTCAATGGATTCCCTCATTTTTCATAATCTTTAGAAACCTTGGGCTCTCCTAGCAGAGATTTACAGTAGAACAAAACCTAGATTCATAAGGCCATATAGAATGACGCTAAATGAAAGGACCTCCAAGACATATGGGAAATATTCCCATATACTTGGGAAATTGTACAAATTTTGCCTGTTACTTTTTAAAAATAAATATTTTTCACCGTCACAGTTAATGAGCCAAGCACAAACAATAATCACAGATGTCCTCGTCACACTGACTGACATTTCTATTTTCATGAATTCACTCCATTTTCTTTCATTGACTTAAGTTTAACTTTCTCTCTACTGAGACAACAATTTTGAAAAGTCTCTTGCCTATTTAACTTGCCTGGTACAAATTTTCTTGGGCAGAAGACAGAAGTGAAACTAATTAAGAAATCAAACAAAACATATCTTATGAAGAAACAAATGCAACAGACAAAAACAGAGGCTGGGGACAAATATGAAAAGAGGCCTAAAACCCAGTGGAATATTCCAATGTATGTAGTCAACATAATGATCAAAGCAATTAGCATATTCACTTCAAACATGGATTATTTCCTTGTGACAAGAACATCCAAAATCCTCTCTCTTTGATTTATTTTGAAATATGTAATGTCATTTGTAACTAAGAAAATCAACCCTACAGAACACTTGAGTAACTTTCCCCTCCTAACAAGTACAAGAGCAAAAGAATTGATCTAATAAAAATGGAGATTGAAAGATTGGTGACCCAATCAGTAGAAACCTTGGGCTCTCCTAGCAGAGATTTACAATAGAACAAAACCTAGATATATAAGGCCATATAGTATGATGCTTAATGAAAGGACCTCCAGGATATAGAAACAAAAGCCATATAACAAGTGATTGTTTTCCTTAATGTACTATGTTATCCCTCATCTCTTTTTCTTTCCCTTGGTTATCTCATATTGTACAGAATTTCACCTGGTTATCTGATATATTGTATATATGTATATTTGGTTATTTGAAATCAGATAGGGACGGGGTAAATGAAGATAAGGGGCTGGGGTGGGGGAAGGGAATTGGGGACCAAGACATGAGAAAGGGTATCAATGTATGTGAACTAATGCACCTTCTTTCTGGTGACTATAATGTAATCCTTCCATTAATTACAATAAAAATATATGAAAAAAAAGAAAAATTGAACTGACTGAAAAAAGCCACACATGCTTTTGCTCTGAGATTCAACTTTGAGTAAACTACTGAATCTTTCTTCATCTTACTTTTTTCTCATGCTTAAAATATGAGGACATATAATCTCATAGGTGTTGTCTAGCTCCAAATTTTTGTAATTCAAGAATCTCTAGACTATGACAGTAGGTTTCTTATTCATAGTTCTTCGGACATCTGCATTCTATTAGGATGTAGGATGTTACTAGTAGTTCCTTTAGCTGTGAACGTTTTCTTTTTATGTGGAACCTTTCTCCCAATCCTTATCCCTCTTGGAAATTAAATAAAATTCTAATAGTGGTGCCAAACCATAAACAGACTAATAAATGTTTTAATGTAGTCACCTTGTTAAATTTCAGAGATTATAAAGGGGTCATAAAATCCACTCCTTAGCTAAAAATCTGTCAACTGCTAGCAAAGACATTAGTGTCTTAGAAACTCTTAACCCGTGTTTTCTGACATATTTAATAGGACATTCATTAAGGCAGCTTTTAAAAATAGAAAAACACTAGAGGGATGCAGGCTATTTCAGGAATATAGGCTATTTTTCTTCTTCTTCCAACTAATCACTTAACTAGCTCCAAAAATTTGTTTTAGTTATCTTACTAATTGTGTCCTTTCTTTGAATCTCTCAAAACCCTCCAAAGATCTATTTACTCATTAATTTGGAACAGCAATATCAAAAACTAATGTTTGTTGAGTACTTAGTGTTTTAAAGGCTTAATTGATCACCTCAACTGTATGAACCTCTGCTGTAGATGTCACCCTTATTTTATATGTGAAAAGTCCAGGAAAGAATTTAAATAATTCGTGCAAGTTTAGACAACTCACAAATGATAAGACCAGAATTTGAACCTGACATCTGATTTCACTAATGGTGACAATGAGCATTACATTGAACATGAAAACCTTGTACACAGAGATTAAGACATTTATTACTCTGTGCTATTCTAGTATATAAAATATATCATAATTTTAAAAAATCATTCTTCTTATGGGTAATTTTGGTAATTTCCAGTTTGGGATTTTGTATATAAATTTCTGTACATATTCATGTAGTCATTCATTATTATTATACTATATTTCTTAGAAGTGTAAAAAAAGGAGTAAGATAACCATTTCTTGAAATCAGTAGCTGGTAGTTAAGTTATGTCACTCAGAATTATTCGATCTTAAATATCTACCTTCAGGACACTTTTGTGCATTTTTACTACAATCCACACTTATTTACAAATATGACTACATATTGCTATGTATTTTTAACTAATTTCTAAAGAACAGTTTGCAAATCTTTTGTTCATACCATCATGGTAATTGTAATACAATCTCAGCTAATTATTTAATTATTTTGTTAATACTATGAATTGGACTTTTCTAATCATTTATTACTTTTTATTAATGTTAAACTTATTTCCACAGTAATCTAAAAAGTAAGAATTATTATTCATACATATTTTTTTGTAAATTGAAGCTGATATATTAACTTGTCTGAGGTCACACAACTACAAATGATGAAAATGAGATTTTAATTCAAGTTGTTCTGGCATTAGAATGTTACATTTATTTGTCAAAGCATTATTAATCATAGGGGTAGAACAGGAATAGTTAACTTGCCTATATTAGACTTTTCTGTTTACTAGATGATTTCATGATTTTTGATTGTTAAGTTTGTTACATAACACATTACAATTCAAAATTCTTGTTTCAGGATGGGCTAATGTCAATAACACAGTATACACTTGCTTATCTAGCAGTTATTATTAGTAGTTCAAAGATTGTGATCGACTGATGTCAATCTTATATTGTGTATTCATCCCCTGTCTGGCTCTGTCAGTTTGAATCGATCTTGATTATAACATCTTCATGCATCATCACACCCATCATAAATTCTTATCTAAATGACTTTGTATGAGAAAAAGCAATAAAGCTGCTTTATCCCTGGAAGTCAGTTTTATAATATTGACTTATTTTAGTTCACAAAATTATTTCACATTTCTCTATGAACATTATTTGGTTATGGTGTCTCTCTGTCAATTCAATTATTAGTTTATTACAACTGTGATAAAGTAATTTTGAAGGACAGTCAAAAAAGATTAGCATGCAGCCAGTGCTGGCGGCTACTCCTGTAATCCTAGATTGAAGAGGCTGAGATCTTAGGATCACAGTTCAAAGCCAGCCTGGAGAAGAAAAGTCAGGAGACTCCTATCTCCAGTTAACAACAGAAAACTGAAAGTAGCACTGTGGCTCAAAGTGGTAGACACTAGCCTTGAGCTGAAGAGCTTAAGGACAGTATCCAGGCCCAGAGTTCAAAACCCGTGACCAACCACTATATATATGCACACACTAATTTCCTAACATATCAGCAGCCTGGTGATTATGGCAATGAAAATTGAAATAGTTATAATCCAGAAAGTTCACTACTGGAGTGTGATAAGGTGCAAGGGTGCATTTCACAGACACAATTATTCCAGTTGCACCTGTATAAAAAATCCTGTTAATTTTAAATATACATTTCCTGACATTATAAAGTCAATTAAATACTTTTTAGGTGAAGACTGAAGTTAGAAGACCCTAACATGACCTTGGAAATTAAGTACACTCTCAAAAATAAATGCAATTTAGGTTGGTTGAATTTTAAGACATGAAGATATTCTTAAAAGGGCTAGATCATCAACACTGAGAACAGGCCAAAAATCATTCTGTGTAAAAAAAAAAATGTCCTTTAAGAGCCTGTGATACAACAGGTAGTTCTATTTAATTTACAGGAATTTGACACACAAATTAATTCTTAAAAATAATTTTTCTGATGGGAGCCCCATTTGTAAGGAAATGGAAAGACTTACAAAAAAATCATATTAAGTGAAGTAAGCCAGACTCAAAGGATCATAGGCTCAATGGTTTCCCTCATTTGTAATTATTAGTACACATCTAGGAATCTGATAGCAGAGGTTTACAATAGGGCAAAACCTAGATGCATAAGGCCATATAGGATGAGGCTACATGAAAGGAACTCCAAGATTTAGCAACAAGAGCCATATAAGTGGTGACTCTGGTTCTTAATATATTATGTTATTTCTCTTCTCTTTTGTTGTCTCTTGGTTATCTCATATTGTTACTGTATCTTACCTTGCTATTTGATACATTGTATATATGTTTATTTGTTTATTTGAAATATGATAGGGAAGGGGGAAAACAAGATGGGGGAGAGTGTGGGGGAAGGAAATGGGGACAGAAACATGAGAAGAGGTAGCAATGATTATTAAGTAATACACTTTCTATCTGGAGAATATAATGTAATCCCTCTATCAATTACAATAAAACATATTATAAAATATAAAAAATAGTTTTTCAAGCTATGTGCACATGGTCATACAGGATGAGACTAAGCAAAATGAACTCTATGATATGGAAATAAGATGTTTATCTTGGGATTGTTGTTCTTAATGTACTATATGAAGTTATTTCTTTTCTCTTTTTTCCACTTCTCTTTTTTCCACTTATGGTCAATATCATGTGGTTAGTGTATCTGACTTTGTTAGCTGGTATATTATATATATATATATGTTTATTTATTTATTTGAAATAGGGATAGCAAGGGGGAAATCAAGATGATTGGGAGGGAGAGAGGGGAGGGAAAGCAGGACACAAACAGGAGGAGGGGTAGCTAGATACACGATGAAGTAATGTACCCATGACCTGACCAATGTAACTGTAACCCCAATATACATTATCCCAACAATAAAATACAAAAAATATTTTTTCCAGCTGGGAGTGTGGCTTAGTGGTAGAGTGTTTGCCTAGCATGCACGAAGCCCTCGGATTCCTGGGTACCACATACACAGAAAAAGCCAGAAGTGGTGTGGCTCAAGTGGTAGAACATTAGCCTTGAGAAAGCTCAAAGACAGTGCCTTGGCTCTGAGCTCAAGCCACAAGAACAGCAAAATAATAGCAATAGTAATAATAATAATTATTATTTTTCCAAATGTAACAGTGATACTCACTAGACACTGTTGAAAATGAACTATACAACTTGTGGATGGGTTGGGAGAGAAAATCTGGGAGAGTGCAAAGAAGGCTGACATTGTTCCAAAAGAAATACCTGATTTATGCAATGTAACCTCTCTGCATATCACCTTTATAGTAATAAAAAGTTTTAATCAACAGTATTCAGCAAAATTTGACTATATTTGAAGATAGAGCATTTAAAAATTATTTTTATAGGTACTCAAAAGAGGATGGGTGGTCAAGGGAGACAGGTAGATGAGTAAAGAGGAGAAGAGGAGGAAACACAGATAAGAATCCAATGGATATTTTTTTCACCGTTTGTCCCTCCACATCTATTTTTAGGTAACAGGTTCTTGATATACTTGTTGGATTTTATTTATATGTGACATATACTTACTGGTTTGACTTAAATATGTTACTATTTTGGGGCTGGGAACATGGCCCAGTGGTAGAGTGCTGGCCTAGCATGCATGAATCCCTGGAAAAGCCAGAAGTTGTGCTCTTGCTCAAGTAGCAGAGCATGAAGCTTGAGAAAAATGTGTCCACAGATAGTGCTCAGGCCCTGAGTTCAAGCCTCAGGATTGGAAAAAATAACTATTTAATCTTACTTGTTTATAGCAAATGTTCAGATTAAGCTTTCAAAAACGATGCTGGTCTATCATATGTATTTCAGTACATATTGCTACCCACTATGTCTTATCTTAAAACAGGAGGCTTACTAAATACTTAGTGCTTTTAAAAATAAAATGCTGGACACAGTGGCTCATGCCTGTAATCCTAGATACTAAGGAGGCTGAGATCTGAGGATGGCAGTTCAAAGCCAGCCCCAGTAATAAAGAACCTGATACTCTTATCTCCAATTAACCATTAAAAATGAATTAGATCTGTGGCTCGAGGGATAGGACAGCAGCCTTAAGGGAAGAGTTCAGGAACAACATCCAGGCCCAGAGATCAAGCCCCATGATTGAAAAAAATAAGTAAGTAAATAAATAAATAAATGAAAAGGTCCTCCAAAAATGAATTTTCCAGCCAGATACCAGTGGTTACATGCATACTCCTAGC
Source organism: Megascapheus bottae (assembly GCF_031878675.1). Classification (NCBI taxonomy): domain Eukaryota; kingdom Metazoa; phylum Chordata; class Mammalia; order Rodentia; family Geomyidae; genus Megascapheus; species Megascapheus bottae. The sequence continues at coordinate 4,419,528 of NC_143520.1, read as the reverse complement.
TACTTGAGAGCTGAGAGGCTGCGATAAAAGAATCATGGTTTGAAGCCAGTCTCAGAAGAAAAGTCTATGAGACTCTTATCTAGAATTAAACAGTCACACACACTCACAAATCAGTAGTGGAGCAAAAGATCCCAGGGACAGAGTCCCATTACCAGCAAAATAATAGTTCCTTTGTAAATTTATGTAATTTATTGTTAATTCTCTTTATTTGCTGACTACCATTATATGCAAAATACTGTGGCAAAAGAATTTTACTCTTTAGTGTATACAGAATAAACATAAAAGAAGAGGCATTGAAATTATAAAGAAAATAGTCAGGCATTTGCTGATATTAAGGGCTACTCTAAATTTTCAGCTTTGATACCAGTTATTAGTTCAGATGTCCAAGCATGTTGGAAAAATCCTCCATTTAAAATGTAGTAATACACCTGTACTTAAAGTTAAATTTTAGAACCAACAGGCATGTAGTTGTGATGAGAATAAACTGATGAGAAGAAATCTACATTTATTTTCCAGTTCTGCTAATAGCTAGATTTTGTCAGTTGGTCACTGAACCTACCTGTAATTATGCTTACTGACCTGTGTGCAGTGCCCTGACCCAGGCACTGTGGCCTTCAGCTAGGTCTGCATCCTGGTAACTAGAGAATGGATGGGCCTTTGGTTGGGGAACACTTTATTCATTGTTCTCTGTGTGTTTTCAGGGTTACTTCTCAAGTATGCTGTGACTTGAGGAAAGGTGTAAAGCACTGCCTCAGTTGGCTCATCTGAACGTTTCATTGTATGAGACCAGCTGTTCCACACACTTTTTAAAATACTTTTTTTCCTTTTAAATACTTAAATTTAAAATTACTTCTCATTTTCAAAATGTTTAGACACCTTAATACATTTTAATACACTTACTTCAGATAGCTTTTAAAAATAATACAACTTTTTGTGAATGGTAATCTATAGCAAGGTCACAAAACAGTCATACCCTTTGTCCCATAAATTATATGCATATATTTCATAGTAAAAGAAGAAAAAAAGTCAATGTGTGAGAATGTTTATATCTGAATCATTAATAATAGCAAAAGAATGAGGAAAATATGAACACCAAAGAAAAGTGAGTACATTAAGATAATGGTGTAAACTGCCATGAAAATAATCATTGCAAGCTGGATGCTGTTAGCTCATGATGTAATCCTAGCTGCTCAAGAGGCTGAGATTTGAGGACCATAGTTCCAAGCCAGACTGGGCAGTAAAATCCCTGATACTCTTTTTTTTCTTTTTTTAATTGTAATTAATAAAAGGGTTACATGACTTTTGCCATATAGAAGGTGCATTAATTCACATACATTGATACCCTTTCACATGTCTTGGTACCCTTTACCCTCCCCCTGCACCCCCCATCTTGGTTTTCCCCCCTTCCCTATCAAATATCAAATAACCAAATACAAATAAATTCAATACATCAGATAACAAAGTGAGGTAGTGTAACAATATGAGATACGCAAGGGACAGCAAAGGAGATGAGAGATAACATAGTACATTAAGGACAACAATCATTTGTTATATGGCTTTTGTTTCAATATCCTGGAGGTCCTTTCAATTAGCTTCATACTATATGGCCTTATGTATCAAGGTTTTGCTCTATTGCAGATCTATGCTAGTAGAACCCAAGGTTTCTACTGGTTATGACAAATGAGGGAAACCATTGAGCCTAAGTTCCTTTGAGTCTGGCTTACTTCACTTAATATGATTTTTTATAAGTCTTTCCATTTCCTAACAAATGGGTCGATGTCATTTTTTCTGACAGCAGCATAGAATTCCATTGTGTACAAATACCACAACTTGTTGATCCACCCATCAACTGAGGGACATCTAGGTTGGTTCCATATCTTTGATGAAAACTTTAAAACCCTGCAAAAGGAAATTAAAGCAGAACTAAGGAAATGGAAAAACCTCCCATGCTCCTGGATTGGAAGAATCAACATTGTGAAAATGACAACCTTGCCAAGGGCTATCTACAAATTCAATGCAATACCCATCAATATCCCAATGGCATTCTTTAAAGAAATAGAAGAGGCAACTCAAAATTTCATATGGAATAATAAAAGACCCCGTATGGCAAAAACACTTCTTAGCAGAAAGAACTGCGCTGGAGGAATTTCAATTCCAAACTTTAGACTCTATTACAGGGCTATAATTTTCAAAAAGCTTGGTACTGGCACAAGAACAGGCCTGAAGACCAATGCAATAGAACTGAGGACCTAGATATTAAACCACAGACCTATGGCCACCTAATCTTTGACAAGGGAGCTAAAAAAATAGAATGGAAGAAAGACAGCCTCTTCAACAAGTTGTGCTGGTAGAACTGGTTAAACACCTGCAGAAAACTAAAGTTAGATCCTTCTTTGTCACCATGCACTAGAATTAACTCCAAATGGATCAAAGACTTGGAGGTAAAAGCTGACACACTGAAAACTTTACAGGAAGGAATAGGAGATACACTAGGTCTCCTTGGCACAGGTCGAAACTTTCTTAATAAGGACCAAGAATCACAACAAATCAGAGAAAGGCTGGATAAGTGGGACTGCATTAAATGGCAGAGCTTTTGCATGGCAAAGGACATAGCTAGGAAATTAATTAGGAAGCCTATAGAGTGGGAGAAGATCTTCACCAACTAAACAACTGACAAAGGCCTCATATCTAAAATACATCAACAACTCAAAAAATTGAATCACCCCAAAACTAATCTCCAAAGTAATAACCATCCCATTAAAAAATGGGCCAAAGATTTAAAGAGAGCCTTGTCTGAAGAAGAAACAAAAATGGCCTATAGACACATGAAGAAATGCTCAACATCTCTGGTCATAAAAGAAATGCAAATCAAAACAACTCTAAGATTCCACCTCACTCCAGTTAGAATGGCCAGGATCAGGAAAACGAATGACAACAGATGCTGGAGGGGATGTGGCCAGGAGGGATCACTACTACACTGTTGGTGGGAGTGCAAACTTGTTCAACCACTATGGAAAGCAGTGTGGCAGTTCCTCAAAAGACTAAACATAGAGCTCCCCTATGACCCAGCAATTCCACTACTTGGCATTTACCCAACCATCCAGAATCTAGGGCATACTAAATCCACTAGCACAACAATGTTCATTGCAGCATTATTCACCCTGATACTCTTATTTCTAATTAGCCACCAAAAACCAGAATAAAGTTATGGCTCTATCCTTGAGCAAAAAGTCAAGCAAAACCCTGACATCTTTAGTTCAAGCCTCAGGACTGGCACAATAATAATGATTTTGAAAACTGTTTGGAAATATGGATGTGTCTATATGCTAAATAAGCACAACATAATGTATTGTGTCCACTATGACTACAGTGGCTATTTATGAGGAAGGTAAGTTTGCAAAATACATTCACTGTGTTAATGTAAGGGACATGGGATAATTAAAATTTATTTAACTCTTTTCTTTAATAGTGCTTACATTTCCAATAAAAATAAATGACTACATGGTGGAAAAAAAGTGTGCTCCATGAAGACTTAGAGTTGAACACAGTTCAACGTAGGTCTTATGATGAATTCAACAAGAAGGCACTGAATAGAAGCTGTATGTGAGTGTTCTCACCTCTGTGTGCTCCTCATAATGTGGTGTCACTCTTCTGACATAGTTTCTACTTCCACAAGACAAATAGGTTATTTTTTTTTAAATGAGGCTTTGAAGCTTATTGGTGCTGACCTGGTGACTAATTTTCTAGTTTCTGGGAGCCCAATTTAAAACAACCATCACTGAGGAGAAAGGAATATAACTAGTCCCTTCAATTTGTGGGGAAGACATACTACGTGGGATGTTACAAAAAGATATGAAGTTTCATTCTATCATAACTTTGGGTCAAATTGATAACTATATGGTGGAAATAAGCTATTAAGTTAGTCACATTGCCATCACTGTGACAAAACATCTGATGAATACCAACTTGAAGGAATGGATTGCTTTTTGGCTCATTGTGTCAGACGTTTTGGTCCATAGTCTGTTAGATGTATTGCTTTGGGCCAGAGGTGAGGATATCATGACAGTGGGAGGGTATAGGAGAGAGGTTGATCACCTTGTGGGTATAAGTGGTAAATGCGGTGTGGAGAGGGGAGAGGGAGAAATAGGAAATATCCTACACCCTTCATGGGCACTCTTAAGTGTTTTAGTACCTTCTTTGCTCTAACTCCTAATAGTTCACTTGTCTATGAATTCACCAATGAATTAGCTGTGGATGAAGTTAGGTTATCTTTAAGGTACTGAAAACTCTGCTTCATTGAGGGCCAAGCCTTCAGTGCAGGAGCATCTTGGGAAAATTTTATATCCTACCACAGCAGGTCTCATTCAGCCCAGTTCACTTGTGAATTCTATTCATGAAATTTCTTAAAGCTACTTTGGATTCAGCCCAGATTTTTAATCTTGTCTCAGTAAGCTATTTCTAAACATTGTGTAAGAAAAATATTTAAAACTTGGTAAGTATAACTGGGCACAGTAGATTACGCCTGTTATCCTAGCTACTCAGGAGACTGAGATACGAGGACTGCAATTCAAAGCAAGCATAGGCACAAAAGTCAGTGAGACTCTTATCTCCAGTTAACCACTAGAAACGGGAAGTGGCACTGTGGCTCAAGTGGTAGGGTGGTAGCCTTGAGCTGAAGAGCTCAGGGATAATGCCCAGGCCAAGAATTCAAGTCCCCAAAAACATGAGAGAGGTATCAATGTGTGAGAAGTAATGTGCCTGCTATCTGATGAATGTAACTGTAACTCCTCCATACATTACCGTGACAATAAAATTTTAAAAAATGGTAAGTATACTAAAATTAAAATAAGCATTGAATGCATTTTTTTCCTTTTTTGTTTCTTTTAATCAAAATGTAGTAACCATTAGTTGTTGAAAGAATCTAATACAGCTAGGTGCCAGTAGCTCATGCCTATAATTCTACCTACTCATGAGGCTGAGATCTATTGTTGGTAGTTCAAAGCCAGCTTGAGCAGGAAAGTCAGCTAGACACTTTTCTCCAATTATGGACCAAAAAAGCAGGAAGTGGAGCTGTGGCTAAAGTAGAAGAGTGTAAGAACAGCAAGCACCAGGACCAGCACATGTGCACACATTGGTGTGCACACACACACACACACACACACACACACACACACACACACACACACAACTGATAGAGTACAGCCAAGTGAAATGACATATATTTGTGACTCCAGCATTCGGAGGTTGAGACAGGAACACTGAGTTTCGGGCAAGCCTGAGCTATATAGATAATCATTGTTTACAATAGCTAAGATATGGAACCAACCCAGATGCCCCTCAGTAGAGGATTGGATCAAGAAGATGTGGTATTTATACACAATGGAATTCTACGCTGCCATCAGAAAGAATGACATTGCCCAATTAATAAGGAAATGGAAAGATCTGGAAAAAATCCTATTAAGTGAAGTAAGCCAGACCCAAAGGAACATAAGCTCAATGATTTCTCTCATTTATAATAATTAGTACATGTCTAGGACTCTCCTAGATTACAACAGCACAAAATGTATGTACATAAGGTCATATAGGATGAGACTAAACAAAATGAACTCTAGGATATGGAAACAAGAGGTTTATCTTTGTGATTGTTGTACTATGTGCAATTATTTCTCTTTTTTCCTTTGTGGTTAATCTCAGGTGTTTTTGTTATGACTTTGTTACCTGGTATATTGTATATACATTTGCTTGTTTATTTGAAATAGGGAAGAGAAGGGGGAAAACAAAATGATTGGGAGGGGTCAGGGAGAACGGGGGGACAAAAACGTGAGAAGGGGTATGAATGTTCAAGATGTAATGCACCCACTACCTGACAAATGTCACTGTATCCCCTCTATATGTTACCTTGAAAATAAATTACAATAAAAATATGTATGTGTGATATTTAGTGAGATTCAGTTATAGATCAAGTGTTGCTCCCAGAACAGAGAATACATCAGTGAATCATTTCAAACATGATTTAAGCCTACAATAGTTGTGTCCCCATAATTCATGAAAATAAAGATATTAATAGACTCAAATAGTGATAAGACTAAGGAATAGCTAGACACTCAGTAAGTGTTCACACTTAAAGATAGGAGCAGTCAGAGAAGTTCACTGAGGGAGCCCTGTCAACTAAGATTAGGTGACAAAAAGTAGCCTGTGGCAGAGATTGGGTGAAAGCTTCCACTCAGAGAACACCGGGAATACAAATACCTTGAAGAAGTTGAAACCTGACATGTTTGAAGTGTCAAGAAAAGGCTCTGAAACCCGGTTTACTGAGTTATTAAAAAATACCATGCATCCCTTACAGAATCATTCAGAGATCCAGTGCATGCCTACTGTGTGCCAATGCATAGGCTATGAATTACAAACACGGCTGAATTTTGTTCAGTGAGTGAATGATTCATACTCAGGATATGAGTTTTTATTACACCATTTTATTTTCACAGTGATAAACAGTGGACAGTTACATTTTTCCTGAACATGTTCCTGTATCTTAACTGTATCTTTTATTTTTGAGGTAGTATGCAGCACCTCTAGTCACTATTGAAAATGTACCAGCATCTCTTCAGGGTTTATGCCCTAACTTATGAGGTAATTAGTTTTGAGACTGGTTGTAAAAGCCAAAGACATCTGCACAGGTTTTGAAAACACTTTGTCAAAGGAAGTTTTTACTTAGGAAAATTCTTTCTGAAACATTGTAAAATACAGACAAGTGTTTGATGGATCACAAGGTTTTTGAAATTTATAGTGAGATAGTTTTATCCTGAGTGTTACATCACTGTATGAAATGTTATTTAACATATTTGGAGTCACATTATAGAAACCGAGAATTGTAATAGCTCTGAGGCAGAAGGCACTTTGGAGATTATCTTGTCTATTAAAATCTCACATTTCACAAGCCATACTCCAAAGGAGATATTAAAAATCATCTATTCCTCCCTCCCTCTCATACACACACAGAATTAAAATCAGGATTTAAAAATAAAATTTGTAACTTGTTTTACTCTAGGACTTCTTGCAATCTTAATATGATAATATATATTCTGAATTCCCAAGTCAAGGATATAGCTTACCGCACCCATCAATCCTATTTAATTATTTATTCTATTCTCACCACAATCTAAAAAAATGGTTTTCAATGAGAGCCTAAGGAGGCTCTCTTATTCTATTTGCTGTTGCTGCCACAAAATGCCTTCTGAAGTAGAAGTATCTCATCACTGTCACGGCTGAAAGTCTGAGCTGGGGGAGAGGCATCTCTTCCGCATCTGGTACTGGACTCAGGACGGGTATGACTTCCCTGTGCCAGAAGTGTGTGCAGAAAAGATCACCTCATGAGACAGGAAACAAGAGAACTTCGGAAACCAGGCTTGTTCTTTTTATTTAAAAAGAAATCTCTCTAATGGAAACACATTCGTTAGAAAATGATAGAAATCTCTTCAGAGAGCAGCATTCCCATTTAGCTTAGTCAAGGTCTTCCGCAGCCCAACACCACCACATTGAGAACCAGATTTCCAGCGCCTGAATATTTGCAGTCACATTCAAAGCATATATAGGCCATATCAGTAGCCTACAAAGTAGGACTCATATTTCCAGACATCCTTTATTTGTACATATTTATCTTTGATTTGAATCATTCCACTAATGAGATCTTCCAATAACATATTTCCATATTTTTCCTGGTAACTAGTTCCTATTACTTCATCATTTCCATTTCCTGTAAGTATAAGGGGAAAATTAACCTCATTCTACTGACAAATGATTTTGCTTTATGTCTACTAGCTTATTAAATACTTTTAACAAGTATAAATTAAAGTACTACAGTTATCCTCAGATGCCGGAGCTTGAGCACTGAGGAGGTGAAAAATCAAGGATTCAGACTTTGTAAATGGTCTAGCTGAAGTTTACATAAAGCATCTACATCTTGTGCACAAGTTTTTACCTTGCTATGGGAAAATAGTCAATTTTAGCACTTTTCTCAAGCAATAAGTTCCATCTCAATTCTACATCATCTTTTGAGTTAAGATGTTAGAATAAGTACTCTTTCCCATTCAGTGCTAATATTTTTCTTTATCAAATTAATCATCCCCAATTGCTACAGTCTTTGTTGCCGCTAAAGTATTTGCCCACTTGGCTGCTTAGATTGGTATTCAGTTTGACACATACTTTATTAAAATGTTCTCTGTTGTAGTTTTAAATTGAAAAATAACATAACCTTTGAATCTAAGCTAGGTTAAAACACACACACATGAACACACACACACACACACACACACACACACACACACACACACACAAACACACACGGCCCTTCTTTGATAAGTATTGCCAGAGTTCAGGTTTCCTTGCTTGAGAAAGTGAGGCAAAAATAAGCTTTGTGTACATTGACTCAGATAATTAAATCAAATGACATAAATTTAGGTCATGTGTTCTGGGACTGACAGGGAAGTTAGTGCAGTTGTTGTTTTCTATTTCTCATCTGATGTGCTACCCAGATGTCTTCCTGTTCTGTCTCACCCCATCCTTCTAGTCCAATGCCAGATGACCATCCAGGCCATGTACCAGATACCTTTCTGTTTTATAACTACTCATCATTCCTTTTAGGTGAATGCATTTCCTCACAAGAAATTCTATATAACATGGTTTTATTCCTATATAACATGGTTCCCTTCATAATGATGGCTCCCTTCATAATGTAAGAAGGTAGGAAACAGATTTACTCAAAGAGTCTGCAATATGCTTATTTTAGACTTCCAGAATTTAGTGGTACAAAATAATGAAGTGTGTTGTTTTATTTTATGAAGTATGTAGTGCATTTTTACAGTATTGGTAAGAAACTAACACAAATATAAACATGTAGTAGTTAGGCTAACCTTCTAAAGGCTAAATATTTATCACCCTGGACAGGAAGATATATCAGACAAAATGCACTCTACCTAGAACCTGTTTTGCTAAGTGGTACCTCCTTTGAACAACTGCTTAACGGTAAATATTTACATATATAACTTAAAAAATAAGTTTAGATACACATGGAAAAAGACATTAAAACTTCCTATTACATGAAAAAACATTTAATTAATCTTAATAGTAATAGAGGGAAAGTCTTGGTTACTTTGACTATTAATTAAACCCTATATATAAACATAGTGTCACAAAATTTTGAGACCAATAATTTACCTCTTTCAAGGAGTTATACATTCTAGCTTTATGTAGTGACTCCTAGATTCTCTCTTTAAATAAATTAATGTGTGTGTATGTCTGTGGATACTGGGGTTATTAGAACTCAGGGCCAGGGTGCTATCCCTCAACTTCCCTTTTTGCTCAAAGCTAGTACTCTATTACTTGAGCCACAGCCCTACTTTTTGGTAGTTTATAGGAGATAAGTTTCATGGGCTTTCCTCCCCAGCCTGGAGGAGATTTCAGCCTCTTGAACAGTTAGGATTATAAACATGAGCAAGTGGCATCCTGTCAACTCTTGAAACTTATTACCTATACCTTATAATGGTATAAAAGACTAATAGTTCCTTGACTCAATTAAAATAATATTTGAATTTATAATGTGAGTCTCAAGATTAGTTACAACATGGCCATTTGAAAAATGCCTTTTTCTTTTTTCTTTTTTTTTTTTTTTTTTTGCCAGTCCTGGGCTTGAGCTCAGGGCCTGAGCACTGTCATTGGACTTTCTCAAAGCTAGAGCTCTACCACTTGAGCCTCAGCACCACTTCCGGCTTTTTTTTTCCCTATGTATGTGGTACCGAGGAATCGAACCCGGGTCTTCATGCATGCTAGGCAAGCACTTTAACCACTAGGCCAAACTCCCGGCCCAGCCTTTTTCTTTTTTCTTTTTGTCAATCCTGGGCCTTGAACTCAGGGCCTGGGCACTGTTCCTGGGCTTTCTCAAGGCTAGAGCTCTACTACTTGAGCCACAGCACCATTTCTGGCTTTTTTCTATGTATGTGGTACTGAGGAATTGAACCCGGGTCTTTGTGCATGCTAGGCAAGCAGTCTACTACTAGGCTAAACTCCCGGCCCTGAAAATGCCTTTTTATAGGCAGGATAAAAGCAGGTTGATACTACTTTTGGTGGTATGCTCTCTTCTTCTACAAATTCTTTTTGAGTGGTTTATTATTCAGGTTTTCAATGTCAATGGTTTTTGGTAATTATATTATCACAAGGTTAACAAGCCATTTTGCCTAAAGGAAACCATATACATTAAATAATGATAAATATGATTCCCAGTAAGTAAAAAGGATTTTTATTACACACTACAATAATTTTGAGTTATTTTTCTTTTTATTAGCATTTATTCATTGAAGAAAAGTGCTTTGTTCCATGCATGCACATGATGTACTTTGATCAAATTTATCCTGAGTAGTTACTTTTAAAAATATGGTAATGAGTATATAATTTTTTAGGAAAAAGTATGCATTTGTGTTCATATTTTAAACTTTTAAGCCAGAAAATTGATTCCCAGTAGTGAGAATAAAGCTGAGAAACATATAAACTGGGCAGTGCCTATTTGTGGGACAATTATGCTGAGTTCAGAAGTAACAGGTCATACAGTGTGAGGAATGGATTTTAAAGTAAAATTTAAATGGATTAACCGGAGAAAGAAGCTTTCTTTGGCCAGGGAGGAATTAAAAGAGGCAAAGACCACAAATGAACACTGCTTTTATTGCAAAAATACACAGAGATAAACTCATCCCTTGAGAAGTAGTTCCCAACTGCATGAAGAGATTATATGGAACAAAGGAATCTTAATAATAATGAGCCATAATTGGCTCTTACAGTTGACCTTTCCCAGAAAATCCCCCAAGGACTTAATGCACATTGACAATTATACCAATCTGAAATAGCAAAGAGGATTGTTAGGCATAGAAATTATTTCAGGTTCTGGAAAGACCCATAAACTGTGACAGAGAAAAAAATTTAAAAGGTATCCAGGGATTACAAAGTAAATGCCTTCAGATGTTAGATTGGTAACATAGATAAGCGAAGCTGCCCTGCTGTAAGGCAACTAGAAAATGGTGTTTCCAGTGCCCTGTGTAAAGATTTTCCAATCTAAATCATTTAAAAAATTGTTCCAGCTAGATTAAATATACTTGTAGGCTCTAGGGCCCCTGTCATAACTTTTAACAGTGACATTTTATCAGGTAACTAAAATGTTCAGTTTCATAACTTGAGTCTATATGTCTTGCTGTATCACACAGCCAACTCTTACATGACACATTTACTTGGCAGCTAGAAATTGAGTCTAAATCCTAAGAGCTCTCTAGAAGTTTTGTAGCTCAGATTCCTGTGATGCTCCCAAATCTCTTTTGAACTTAATAAATCATCAAAAACCTATACAGATAGTACTCTTTAAATTGTTTATCCTCTGAACAAGGCTTATCTGGCTTACAGTAATTGCAACTAGGCAGTGAGTTCACATCTACAAGATCCTTCTTTGCTATGTTTTGGGTTGCTTGGGAAACACTTTCAGAAGTACATTTTTAACCACATATTAACAATGTTTAATACGTAGTGAAAGTGAAGACTAGAACTTGCATATTGATCTGAGAGAGAGCAGGTCACATTTTTATCTATAGGAAGAAAATTAACAGTAGAAATTACATCCAGAAAAAAAAACAATATCAAGTACAAACAAAGTATAGAAAAGAAAACACTTGAAGTAGACAATTTGGATCAATTCTATGGCCAGTAAATTTTGTTCTGTTCTCTAGGAGAATAAACACAACTTTCAGTAAGTGAATGTGAGCTGTAGTTAGTAGAATTGCACTTTCGATGAGCATTGAGCATTATGGGCACAAGAAAACTAAAATATTTCATTTGTTATGTGCAATATTTGAAATGGGAAACTCACATTCTGCTTTGTTAGTCTTTAGTGGCATGTATTTCAATAGTTTCAAAGTATCTGAGAATTAGACAGCAGAAAAGCCTTGAAATTCTATTGTTTCTTATGTGCTGTCCATGAATAGCCAAGATCATGAGATTAACAGATCACTCTGATTTGGTTCTTTGGGCTCTGACTTTATCTTGACCATCAGAAAAGATAATTTTATTATTTGCTTTGACTCAATTTTAAAGCTGGCTTTTTTTATATGTTCCTTTTGAAGTGCTTTTATACATTTTTACTGGACTCTATACTTGGTTGCAGGAGTTCATTTGGTATTAACATATTGGGCAAACCCAAATATAAAATAGATAAAATCTTGGATAGTAATAGCCTTTAGACAAACAAATTACAAGTAAAATTGCTGATTTAATATATAAAATATTAATATTAAATTTAAACAAAATATACTAGGGTATCTCGTGTTACTTTACTCACATATTTGGTTGAAAGGTGGCCAGAGAATGCTTGCTAGTTGCCAGTCTAATATCTTACACCACTGTGTACCATGTGCTATTTCAACCTCTTGTCACTTCTTCCAGCCCTCAGTGTCTGTTCACAATCTGCAGTAGAAGAAAGCCTGGCACTGTTTACACTAACTAGACACATTTTAAAATATTTCATTTAAATAAATAAAGAAGTAGAAGATAAAGCAAATATAGATAGAATATGCACAGTAAAATAAAAAGCACCATATTACAGAATAAACATGTTTAAAGATATTTCCAGGCAAGTACCGGTGGCTTGGGCTACTTAGAAGGCTGAAATCTCAGGATTGCTGTTTAAAGCCAGACCAGGCAGGAAAGTTAAAGAGACTCCCATCTCTAAAAACTATTCTATAAAAGCCACAAGTGATAGAGAAAGTGATAGAGTAGCAAGTGCCTTCAGCACAAAGAGGCTCAGGAATAGTACCCAAGTCCTGAGTTCAAGCCCATAATTAACAGCAACAACAACCAATACATGTATTTTGATTTAATGTTTATTTTTCAAATGGAAATCAAATGGTTGAAATGATTTTCACTAGCCCACAGGAATATTTATTATTTTATTTCAATAATAATAAAGAATAAATGATTGTTTCAATAATTCTTCGAGGACAGGCTATATGGGTTGCTACTCTGAAGTGCTTTCTCAGTCACTCAGATTCCATGCTCTACTGGGAAGGAGCTGGTAACCATTATGGTAAAAACTAATGCATGACTTCAGAGGAAGACTGAGGAGGGTAGATTCCAGCCTACGCTGGCTCCTCAACTGAGTCATATTGCACAGGGCAGTCACCTGCCAGGGCAGCAAATTGGGGTTCCTGAAATAGGGGGCAGGGACCGGAAAAAACAGAGAGACAAACATATGGGGTCCGGGAGGTCTGCAGCCCAGGTAAAGACTGCAGCCCTGTTTATTTCCCACTCAAGGCTTATATCCCTTCTTGAAATCAGGGAACTATCAGGTGTTACATCCAGATGGTAAATCAGGGAACTGTTGGGGGTTACATCCATATGGTAAATCTTAGATCAATTGAACAGAACAAGGCCAAAAATGAATAAGACAATACAGCAATTATCTGATGCAAATCAAAGTACAGTTTGATTCCACTCTGGCTCCCAACAGTCACCTAGAAATTTGGGGAGTTGGCAAGCCCACTTTGAGTTATTACTTTCACTTACTTTCATTATACCAGCCTATGCTAACTGAAAGCATTTCTTCCTTCCTTCCTTCCTTTCTTTCTTCCTTCCTTCCTTCCTTCCTTCCTTCCTTCCTTCCTTCCTTCCTTCCTTCCTTCTTTTCCTCTTTTCCTTCTTTTGACATAAAAGTCTATGTTTGTCCTAACTTGTAATGCTTCCTGGAATTAGTGTGGAGGGGTACACAATTAGTGTTTTTAGTCTTTCTTTTATATGCAGAGGAATATTTTTATATAAGGCTGCCCCTGTTGTACCCATTATTAATCAGGAAATTGATTCTGATCTGAACTGACTTCCATTTCTGTAGCTTTTGGCCAATATCATGCCCAAGGAAAAATCTAGAAATCCTTAGTCTGGATAGTGTTGTACCCTTTCATAAAGTGTTGAAACAGTTGCCAGTATATGGAAAAGATTTAATTCCTTGTGTACATTGCTTGAAGATATTTTCTTTTTGGAGAGTTTATGGCTATTGGGCAAATAAAGGGTTACTGCTAGATTCTAAAGTGTGCACATTTTTGCCATCTGTCTGGATGTCCAAACAATGCAAATAATAGATAGAACTTAACAGATGACCTTAAGTGTGGACATTTCACTTCTACAGTGTTCAATATAATAAATGATTTTTTTAATTTTGGAATACAGTGTTTTCGTTACCCTTATGGAACCTTTTATTTGTTGAAATGCACGTGTTACATTGGCTAGAAAAAAACAATGCGACTTTCCTCTCATTGGAAGCTATTAGAAATGAAAAAAAAAAGTTTACTCATGGCAGAATTTGCACCAGTGTGCTCTGGATACTCCTACATGTGCCTTCTGAACTCCTGGCTTTTAAAGAGGATTCTCTGACTAAATCCCTTTTAAGAGGACAGAGAATACCTTTGAACAATACAGAGTATTCTGTATTTTAAAGTATATTGGCCCAAATTGAAAACAATAATATATATATATATACTTTAAATTCAAGTGGTTTCTTGGATAATTCAAGTGTTTTTTGTTATTACCATTGTTAATTTAATGTATAGACTGATAACAACATAGATAACTAAAGTGACTAAGAGTTCTTCGGATGTATAAAAATATGCTATGGTTACCTTTATCAACTTGTTGTATTCACACTTCGTTAGGAAAGAGAAACCAGATCCAATAAGTGAACAAGGACAAGTGCTTGTCAAATTGGATTTGGAGGGGTTGCTAGAGAGAAATTCACTACTAATGGAAATTCAATAAAACAATTAAGATGCAAAAGAAGGAAATGGTCTGATAATTTTTCATTTATGCATCATGCCTCAACCTTGCTCTCAAGTGAGAATTTCTTTAAAAATTACATTAATGAGCAGGAACCATATGGCTTGTAATAGAGAATTGCAATAGTAGTATGGGTCCAGCTGTCCATTTCCATCACACAAGCATGTTTTATTTGCTGTTTAATTGTTTTTAGTAAGAGAATTTGCTTACATGCTATGTATACATGGAACCTTTCATTTTCTTTTTTATAAGATTAATAATGGGTACTCTATCATCATTATTATTTTACATTTACACAGCACCTTTCCTTTGAGTAATTCATATAATTTACAACCAAATCACAAAACCATTTATGTAAATATTTTGCATGCCTGTTTAACAACCTTGAAGCTTGCCATGTGTTCACACTCATGAAGTCAGGAATAATTTATAGAGGGTCAGTTATAATGAAATGGATTTTATTTTCTTCTTATTCAAGCTGTGCAATTTGGGAGTAGAGTCAGAGGGAGCCAAATAGCAGGAAAAATAAACCTATAGAGTACTAACTCAAATTTTCCATCAATTATATATAATATATCGATTGGGAATAACAACAAAAGGAAGAGAAATCAAGAAGCATTAAAAGACTGAAATCAATGAAATGGCTGCAATGGACTGAAATCAATGTACTGTCTTTATGAAGTCCCCCAATATATTTGAATGATTTTTTTCAATGACTATTTAAATGTCAGGTTTTAGTAATGCTGAATCTTATTTTGTACACAGGAAAAGTCTTTTACTGAGGCGTATTGTCTATCAGATATTTATTACACATTGGAAGTGTTTCTTACATCAGAATAAAGGTTATTTCAGACATCACTCTCTGTCAATAGGCTTGGTGGTCAGATTTATAGTACAGGTTTATCTTGATTTGTAAAGTAGTTTATTAACTGATGATTTTGATAGAAATTAAAAGTAGATATTGGGGGCCGGGAGTTTGGCCTAGTGGTTAAAGTGCTTGCCTAGCATGCATGAAGACCCGGGTTCGATTCCTCGGTACCACATACATAGAAAAAAGTCAGAAGTGGTGCTGAGGCTCAAGTGGTAGAGCTCTATCCTTGAGAAAGTCCAAGGACAGTGCTCAGGCCCTGAGCTCAAGCCCAGGACTGGCAAAAAATAAATAAATAAATAAATAAATAAATAAAAGTAGATATTGTACACAATAATGTATATTGAACCTGACAGCTTTGCTGCACTAACTTTATATTTCTTCATAGCAATGGCCTCTTAACCACTAACCCTTCTTTTCTAGTCTGCTTTCCCCCCGCCACTTAGTAACTTAAAATAGTTGACAGAATTATTACTAAGGAATGGGAAAGAAAAAGGTACAATGTTAATTTAGGGAAGTAAGACTCTTGATAAATTCTAGAAAGCAGGAAATCATTTGTCTTAATTTTGTGTAAAATGAATTTAATGATGTTTGCAAATGAGATACTGTGGTGATTTTTATTCATGTTTTAGAAAGAACATAGGTTAGAAAATGGGTTGATTTTATTCATGTTTTAGAAAATCTACTCTGATAACATCATGAAGGATGGATGAGGGATTGAGAATACATAAAAGCTTGTTAAGAAACTGTTACAAATATTTATCTAATCTATATAGAGATATCCATATATTACAGATATATAGAAAAGATATATAGTCTACTATCTATTGATGGATACAATCTCTAATCTACATATAGATATCTATATAATACAGATATATAATGTACTACCTATTGATAAATTATAGATAAGTATTTATAACAATATTCTTATATATATATGTTTCTAACTAGATAGATATATGATACAGTTTGGTTTAATTCTTCTCAATTTGTTTTCTAAAGTTTCCAAAAATCCACCTCACATTGCTTATGTAATACAGAAATATCTCACTTTCAGAGCCCTGAAAATTTCAATCCACTGAACCTTACCCTTCCTCTTCCTTACAATCCAGTAAACTCTATTACAATTTTTTATCATTTTGTTTCTTAATTTCTTGTCTGATTCACGTCCCTTAACATTTAAGTACTGTGTTTTTGATAACCCAATTTCTATTACTCACTTACATTTCATGTGTCTCCAATGCATTATTTACCTTAATGAGTAGAAATAAGCACTTCATTTGCATCTATCATGTACTAATGGAACATATGAGTTATTTAGTATATTTGGTAACTATTTGTTGAGTGTGTATTACAGCAAATTAGGTAAGTTCTGTTTATAAAAGAAGAAATGGTAGTATAGAAAGATTCTAATCTCATCAGACAGTGGTCTATGATGTCTAAAGAAGGAAACACTTGACTCCATATCTAAAATGTCAGCCATAACTACTGGAACCAAAAGCTTCCATTTGTCTAGATTTTCATGATATTCACTGAGAAGGCTTACGTTTCACCAGTGAATCTCAGTAAACTCAAAATTTGAAGAACTGAAACCATCATTTTCCTTGGCCTTAGTAGACTTTCCTGTCCTACCTTATCTTTCAAAAATAGTTTAGTGCAGTTAAAATTGCAATTCAAAAGAGTGTGAATTTCATTGGGGTTCCTGTGTATTTTTTATTAATATATACACATGTTGATGTGTGTATTTATCTGATACCCATCAGCTTGGTATAGCAAAAGCTTAATCTTTCAGTTTTAGTTTTCCTTAGAGCTGTGGCTATGTTGTCCATTCCCTTGGTTTTATACCTTCAATTTTGGTCCTCAGGATGAGTAACAGAAGTTAAGATGTTAAGATGGGGGACGTGGGAAGAAGTTCTTGGCCAGATGGGGGCTTAACCTTGGCGGGATTGAAGAATCTCTGCCTTACTGTTTCAACATCCTGTGTGAAAGAATGCTCCCACTGTGTGTCTTGCAGGTCAGAGCTGAGTTCACCAGAGCTAATCTGAGGCCAACGTTACAGACCTTGAAATCTTCAGAATGAAGTGAAATAAACTTTATTTCTTTATAAAGGCAGCCTGTCTCAGGTATTTCCTGTAGAAATACACACATACTCACACACACACACACACACACACACGTACAAGTAGTCATTACAATTCCTGCTTAGCCACCTTCTAACTCTCTTCCCATATTATGTGCTATATTTATTGTTTCAACATCCTTCAAAATTCAAGATTCAATTTAATTATTTTCTGCTGCTTTAATTCCATCATGATACTTTTTGCATCCCTAGATGGCTCACTCTCTGATCCCAGATTCTGATATTCTAAATCATGCAATTCAATCTTTGCTTCATAAGGCTTTATGCTGCCTTATTTGCTAAGTTAATAATTGCTTTGTTTCTGCTGTCACATATGTGCATAATTTGCTTTAGATCCTTCAATTTTCCAATCTATGTAAATTGTGTGCAATAGATTTATTGGTGGATTATTTATAAATTAATGTATTCCTAAGTTATAACAACAGAGTCTACTGTTGGTCATAGTTGAAAACAAATGTAGAGGTGAAGATTCAGCTGTAAAACAAGAACACATCATCTTTCTGTCATTATAATAGTGCCTCACAAAAATCATAACATTTATTCTCAAAGAAAAATGGTGATAGTGATATTAAATAGAAAAATAACTCATATACATTCATGAATATTGTTATTATTTATCATATAAGATTTTGTTATATGATCACTACTATTCAATTTACTACTTTTCTATTAACAGTGAGTTCTTTCATCCCTTCTGTTGATGTAAATACAGTATTGATTTCACCAATAGCCTAAGAGTCTGTTTGAATCACTAGCAAATTCTTCTGGGGTTGTCTTGTTCTGTTTACAAGCCTTGTTCTAATCAATCTTGTAGATACTAAGAAGTCAGGAAGATTCTTGCCAATCTTAGCTTAAAAGAATGTATGCAGTTCAATGCCTAGGTTTATTACACTAAAGACAAATTTGTCTAGAGAGATTGGTGGAGGAAGTTCAATAATAAGTGATTAAGAATAGATTACTTAAACCCTAATGAATATAAATATGACAACAGAAATCTGGCTTGAAATCAGAACAATATCAATTTCTATAATGATAGAGTAATTTGGGGACTATAGAGACAAATTCAGGACAGATCGATAATATTCAACAAAGAAAAATTTCAATAATAATGTAACTATCATATTGGAGAAGCATGATAAAATCTAAAGCATGCCATAGTTCCATCATTACAGTTTAATTTCAATGGCTTAATAATAAGTTGGGTGCTGGTGGGTTTTATATATATAATCCTAGCTACACAAGAGGCTGAGACCCAGAGGAGAGCAGTTCAACATCACTGGAAGAAAAGCCAGTGAGACTCCAACTCCAAAATAACCAGCAAAAGTCATGCTAGAGATGTGGTTCAAAGGGTAAAATAACGGTCAATCAAGTAAGCAGAGCAAAACGGAGGCCCTAAGTTCAAAGAAAATAGATGACTCTTAGAAAAGAAGTACAAGTATTGAGATGAAAATTACTAAGTAGGCTGGCATTCAAACGATTTCAATCCTAGCAAATTTTCTATCTCTTGCAAATGATAGGTGGATCGTATAAACTAAGAGCCCAGAGCCAGATTGTTTTATGTAGGCCAACATTTTCATAGCAGGAAACATCTGTAATAGTTTTTCAACTGCAGACCTGCTTTGTGAAAAAAGCTCTGAAGGAAACATAGGAACAATTCAGTACAAACCCACCCTGTAGGGGAAAGACATAACCTTTAGTTGTGTCTTGGCGCTCAGAAATCTAGAGTAATACCACAAGTTTGGATAAGAAGCTTTCTTAAGTCCTTCTCTTTAATTTTAATGTTTGCTGCATGTAGTTTCCTTCAGGGATCATCCCAAGGGTTTCAATGTTTGGATTAGATCTAATCCCTGAAGTCAGTTCTAGAAAAATATGGACTTATTATTTTATTTAACAAAATATAACCAAGTTATATAAGTAGACTGAGGCATTTATTTACATAATAAATGGTAAAGGCAGCATCACCTATCAAGTGTTCTAATATGTATCTTCCCCAGCATAGTCTCACTCAATGCATGAACCAAGTGATCACTGGGGACTTGCTTTCTTCCCAGAAGTTGTTACTTGGAAAAGAGACATATGGTTGCATGCATTTAAATTCTTCATTAAAAAATGTTTCCAGGAGGAGGAATGTAATATACTCCAAAATGGCAAACATTATAGAGGATTGCAGAATTCAGCTCTAAAGAGTTTTATATCATTACTTTCCTACTTAGAAATAAACATTACCTCTAAATAAATTGTTTATACAGACTACAAGTAACTCACGTCCCTGAGTAAATATTTAGGTTGAAAGTATTCCCCAAGCATTCAGTTGTTCTAATTTGCACAAATGCAGGGAGGATGTGTATTTAATCATATTGTTGCAGTGAATTTTAAAGATGAAAACATGCTTTCCTAGTGCTTTATTGTTTGAATTGAAAAAGTATAGTTTATTTCATTTTGTTTAGCTCTGTGGTTAAATATGACTCTGTCAGTGGTTAGAAAATATTTTATGTCAAATCCACCTCGGTAGTCGCAGCTGGCAACATGGAGTGTGGATTTATTCTGGAGTGGGTAGCGGTGCTGTGATGCTCCCTGATCCTACTAAGGTCAACATGGTAAGAAAAAGCAAGTCAGCTAATCCAATTCACAAAAGCTAGGTAAAAAGCCACTAGGGATGCTGAAAGCCTACCTACAGGTAAGATGGAAGACTCAAAATCAGTCCATTCTCCCAGATGGTAATTGAAAAACTGAGTTATCAAAGATGTGGTTGTCTTGTTCCTATTTATTCTTTTTCTATGAAAGAAAAGCTTTCGATGCAATGTTTCAGATACACTAGGAGATGAACACTTGGAAAAAAAGATGAGAAGGAACCTCTCATCTGATTGGAATTAAATCGTATTGATATTATTCACTACAGAAACTTCTAGCTAAGAATTTGCATATGGTCCAGGGACTATCAAATAGGGAGACCATTCGGTAGCCAAGTATAAAAATCAGATGAAGGATACGATGCAATTTGAAGTCTATTTTTTATTCCTGTATTTCTTACCTACATTATTTAAATGATGAAAAGTTAGTACCCTTTCCTAGACCTGGCTCCTTTTAGATTTCAAATTTATTTCAGCCTTCAGATCTGGTTCAGTAGTCATACTCACAGTTCTGATGCCTGTGTTTCAGAAAATATAGATCAATGTTAACAGAACTATTGATGTCAAAATGTCCAAATTATTCATCCTTATATTCTAAAAATATATATTTAATTATCCCATTGATATTCCTTACAATTCTGTGCACTTAAATTACTCAATATTTTAAAATTTCCTTTTGTTGTAAATGGTAATGGGGTTTGAACTCCAGTGGATACTTCACTACAATGGATACTTTAAAAAGACCAGGGAAGTAATCAGGGGATACAGTATTAATAAGCAGTTAGTAGTCCTCCCTATCTTAGTCACAGTCACATATGTACACATATATACACATAGGCACATACTTATACACATGTACACATATATGAGCATAAAATAGTATACATTTGTACATATCCTTACATACACAATGTACTTCTTGCTCTGAACAAAACTATGTAGCAAAGTATACTAATAGTATATAAAAGATAATACTGTTATAACTAAAGAGAAAACAAATCCATACATTATGATTCAATTTTAATTTTTGAATGGAAAATAATTAAATTTTCTAGCTGCTACTTCACTATATCAGTGTTAACTACAGCATACCAAAAGATTTCATTGCCATTAACAGTTAATGGAATTAGAGTCAAGTACTTATTTGTGTAATCATCTATCTATATATATCTTTTACCTGTCAAATCTGACTTTGTCTCTATATCTACATATTTATCTCAGATACATATCAATGTATACCTCAGATGAATATAGATATCTATCTGAATTATACATATGTATCTATGTTTATCTCTATACATACACACATATAGTATAGATACACACATACATACAATTAATTACTTTTCCACTATTGTAGTTGCCTTTCAAAAATACCATTACTATACTTACCAGGTATGGTGCTTCATGCCTCTAACCCTAGCACTCACGAGGCTAAGATAGGAGGATCAGAAGTGTTGGAGCTAGTTTGGGTTACACAGCCATTTCTGTGGTAACCAGCGGGTCTAGAGAAATCTCATCTCAACCATCAAAGAGTAACAAAACAGCAATAACAAGTAATAGAAACTATAGCTGAATGGTGGAATCATCTAATATCCAATCCTTCAGCCTGGCTTCTGTCACTTAGTACAATACTTCTGAGATTCCAAGGGTGTGTTTACAAGAGTACTAACCAGTGTTTATCTTTTCTAGACTAAAATGCTTTCATTTACTATTTTTCTTGCATATTTCATGTATTAAAAATCCTCAGCTAGGGGCTGGGATTTTGGCCTAGTAGTAGAGTGCTTGCCCAGCATGCACAGCGACCCAGGTTCAATTCCTTGGTACCACATGCATAGAAAAAAGGTGGAAGTGGTCCTGAGGTTCAAGTGGTAGAGCCCTAGCTTTGAGAAAGTCCAAGGACAGTGCTCAGGGACTGAGCTCAAGACCATGACTGGAAAAAAAATATCCTCAGCTAATTCAAGAAAGCAACAATTTAGTCCTACATTTTTTTTTGCCAGTCCTGGGCTTGACCTCAGGGCCTGAGCACTGTCCTTGGACTTTCTCAAGGCTAGAGCTCTACCACTTGAGCCTCAGCACCACTTCCGGCTTTTTTGTATGTATGTGGTACCAAGGAATCGAACCCGGGTCTTCGTGCATGCTAGGCAAACACTTTAACCACTAGGCCAAACTCCCGGCCCCAAGGGTCCTACATTTTTAATATGCATTATGGTTTTAAATTTTATGTTTATGTCTTTTATGTGTTGTGAGTTAAAGTTCTATCTGTTTTGGAAGGTGATTTCCTATCCCTACCTGGTATTTGAAAAGTCAGATTTTTCCCGGTCATTTGTTCAGAGATGAACCTGTGCATATAGACTTGTTTTCATGCTTTGACACAAAAGGTTGGTCGTCTATGGAGCTTCTTGTCTCTCCATAATTGTTTATTTTTCCATGGGACAGCTTTTCCAAAACACTTCAACTGTATTGATTACTCTTGCTATATAAAATGTCTGGAATTCAGGATGAAAGTCCTCTGCTTTTATACTTTAAAATTGCTTTGTTTTCTTTGGGAGTTTCAGAAACATTTCAGCCATTGTCTTTTTCCTTGTAAAATTTCTATTGTATTCTTAAAACAATTTTGATGTCTCTGCTGAGAATCTGTCTTTTCATTCTGTTCAAGTATGTTTCTTTATCTCATGGAGCTATTATAGTGGCAGTCTGAAGGACTGACTGAGAGTTGTAATATCTGGGGGTTGTTATTGCTTGATTATCTTTTTCCTGGAGATTTAGTCACATTTTCTGCTTCTTTTTATATCAAGTGATTTTTGATGGAATCCTGGACAATGTGAATGCTCTGTTGCATGAATTCCAAGTCAGGGTATGGCTCTCTGGAAAATAATATTTTTTATCAATCTACCTTGTTATATTCCTTCCTTAAGATCCTTTAAGATCTATTTGTGTTTTCTGTTGGGAGTAATTCAGATTTCACCCAAGTTCTCTAAGCATGTGTTATAGTGTTTGAGTCTATCTTAGGAATGTGTTATTGAATGGTTAGGCAGAGATTTAGATGGATTTATATAGAGTAAACAGTCTCCTTGTGGAACTGTCTCTCCTTCAGCACCTTTGTTCACAATCTATCTGGAAGAGGCTCTTTTCTGGATTTTTCTGGTAAAAAAAAAAAGAGAGAGAGGTTTTCTACCCAAGCATTTGAAACTCCAATAAAGTATAACAGTTCAAACACAAGGACTCCCCTAGGGCAGTGTTGAAGATAAAAAATATACCATATATATGTATGTGTGTATTTAAATCTCTCTCTTTTTTATGCTGGTCCTGGGGGTTGAACTTAGGTTCAACGCTAATGCAATGTCACTTGAATTATAGTAATATTTTCAACTTTTTTCTGAGTAATTTACTTGGGATAAGAGTATTATGGACTTCTTGAGGCACTGCCACACTGCTTTCCATAGTGGTTGAACGAGTTTGCACTCCCACCAACAGTGTAGTAGTGATCCCTCCTGGCCACATCCCCTCCAGCATCTGTTGTCATTCGTTTTCCTGATCCTGGCCATTCTAGCTGGAGTGAGGTGGAATCTTAGAGTTGTTTTGATTTGCATTTCTTTTATGACCAGAGATGTTGAGCATTTCTTCATGTGTCTATAGGCCATTTTTGTTTCTTCTTCAGAGAAGACTCTCTTTAAGTCTTTGGCCCATCTTTTAATGGGATGGTTGTTATTTTGGAGGTTAGTTTTGGAGTGATTCAATTTTTTGAGTTGTTGATATATTTTAGATATGCGGCCTTTGTCCGTTGTTTGGTTGGTGAAGATCTTCTCCCACTCTGTAGGCTTCCTGATTAGTTTACTAGCTATGTCCTTTGCCATACAAAAGCTCTTCAGTTTAATGCAGTCCCACTTATCCAGCCTTTCTCTGATTTGTTGTGATTCTTGGTCCTTATTAAGAAAGTTTCGACCTGTGCCAAGGAGGCCTAGTCTATGGAAAGCAGTGTGGCAGTGCCTCAAAAGGCTAAACATACAACTCCCCTATGACCCAGCAATTCCACTACTTGGCATTTACCCAACCACCCAGAAACAAGGACATACTAAACCCACTAGCACAACAATGTTCATTGCAGCACTATTCACCATAGCAAAGATATGGAACCAACCTAGATGTCCCTCAGTTGATGAGTGGATCAACAAGTTGTAGTATTTGTACACAATGGAATTCTATGCTGCTGTCAGAAAGAACGACATCGCCCCATTTGTTAGGAAATGGAAAGACTTAGAAAAAATCATATTAAGTGAAGTAAGCCAGACTCAAAGGAACTTAGGCTCAATGGTTTCCCTCATTCGTCATAATCAGTAGAAACCTTGGGCTCTCCTAGCAGAGATTTGCAATAGAGCAAAATCTTGATACATAAGGCCATATAATGTGAAGCTAATTGAAAGGACCTCCAGGATAGTGAAACAAAAGCCATATAATGAATGATTGTTGTCCTTAATGTAGTATGTTGTCTCTCATCTCCTTTGCTGTCCCTTGGTTATCTCATATTGGTATAGTATCTCACTTTGTTATCTGATAAATTGAATTTATTTGTATTTGGATATTTGAAATTTGATAGGGAAGGGGGGAAAACCAAGACGGGTGGGGGGTGTGGGGGGGAGGGAAACGGGTACCAAGACATGTGAAAGGGTATCAATGTATGTGAATTAATGCACCTTCTATCTGGCAAATATCATGTAACCCTTTTACTAATTACAATAAAAAAATAAATAAAAAAAAGAGTATTATGGACTTCTTTACACAGGCTGGCTTCTTTACACAGGCTGGCTTTAAACCATGATCCTCAGATCTCAGTCTTCTGATTTACTAGGATTGCAAATATGAGCAACCAGTGTCTTGCAGTTCTCTAATTCTTTGACACAGCTGATCAAGCTTTCTACTTCTGTTTATCCCCAAATTCTCATCAAGATACTTTTTTTTCTATTTGTTTCCCGTTTCCTGTTTAATTCAGTGGAAACATCGGGTTCTATGGTTCTATGTCATCCTACTGGCATAAAATTCTTAATTATAAAAATAAGTTACTGTCAGCTAGGTTGCAGTGGCTCATATCTGTAATCCCAGCTATTCAGAAGGCAGAAATCAGTAGGATGACATTACAAGGGTGGCCCAGCAACAAAAGTGGTAAAACTAAATGTCCACAGACAAGTCAAGTCAGATGTTGTAATGTAATCTATGTAGCAGATACAGGGTAGGCATATAAGAGGGTAAGGATTTAGGTAAACTGTGAGATTCTATCCAAAATACAACCTAACAAGGGTCAATGGTATAGGAGAAGTGGTAGAATGCCTGCAAGAGACCTGGAGTTCAAACCCCATTATTGAATTATAGTAATTAATAATATTAATATGAATGCAAATGCAGTTTTGATAGGCACCATTTCATCATGTTGATTAGGGATATGTCAACCAAAATCTATATATGAGATTTATAGATCAGTTTTCAAAATTACCCTATTCTTATTTTTTCCAGTCCTAGGGCTTGAACTCAGGGCCTAAACTCTGACCTTGGGTTTTTTCATCAAGGCTAGCACTCTGCCACACAAGCCATACCACTCCTGGCTTTTTATTTTTCTATGCATGTGATACCGAGGAATCGAACTCGGGTCTTGGTGCATTCTAGGCAAGCACTCTACTTCTAGGCCAAACTACTATCCTATTTTTTTTCTCTGTTTGTAGTTGGAAATTGTTGGGTAAGCTAGACATATTTAAAGGTCTCAAATACACATTCTCCATGTCATTTCCTAATCACTTCATGTCAGATTTATCAGGAGAACTGCTCCATGATGATGCTTTTGGTAATTTTTTTTTGTTCTTTCAAAATTTCTCTCTGATGATTTAAGGAATTCCTCATGGAGAAAAGACCATTAGAGAGTTGAGTGAGGATTGTCTTTTTGTTGTCTGTTGCTATTTTTCTCTGCTCTTTCATTTTAGTAAGTACCCAATTCACCAGGAGGGCCAACCTTACCTTTCACAGTTGATTGTGTTTATTGCCACTTGCTGAGGGCTGCTCTCTTCCATTAAATCCTTAGAAAGGACTGACATATAACCTCACAGTCACAGCTGACTGAAATGCTTTATCAGTGTGTCAGGTACTTACTCTGCCCTGCAACTTCTTGGTTTCCTTCATGGTATGGCTGTTATGACAGCAACTGTCAGGCTACAGAAGCAGCCTGACAAGTCCTCATCTTAGGAGTGCTCTTTAAATTTTGTTTCACACTCCTCCAAGGGTGGCGCTATTCTTGCGAGGGATATCCTGTGGAAACGCACTAGGCCATATAGTATACACTCATACCTCATACTGGGAAGAAGTGAGTATTTCCTGCAAAGAAGTTATATGCACCAGAACCACTTTTGGCAGCTTAGGAAAAACAACTACCTGCTCTCCCTAGCTATTCTCATCTCATTGATTAGGGTTTTGCCTAAGTGATATCCATTGCAGAAGTTCTCCAGGTGATTGCCTAGAGAGCAACATGTGGAAATGCTATGTTGGAGCAGTCCTTGAACTATGAGAGCTGGCAGCCAGTTCATGAGTAATTCTTCCTTCCAAATATTAGGCAGACAGTTGTGGCACATTCTGTTTCTAGGCAGCTCAGTCAGGTATCTTTGAGTGGCTTTTCTTCCTTCCTTCCTTATTCTTTCCATTCACTTCTCTCTAGTTCCTTAAACAACTTCCCATTTTAAACTAACCACATGGAGGTATTGATCTTATCCTCTGCTTTGGCAGAGAATTTAAAAGAAAAATGTTGGTACCTGAAATGCTCCTGGGAATCTAGCCATTATAATAGGATCCTATCTGAACAAGATACAGATTGAAAGCAAAGGAGCAGACAGACTGCAGGAGACAGGAGGGCTGCTGGCACTCCATCTTCAACCAACAGCAGCAGTGACTGACCCTAGTGGAAACAGATGAGTTGTGTGGGAAAAGGAGGTGGAAATTTATGATTTGGATGATGCTGAAGCAGGATGGAGCTAGTGGATGTTGAAGGGACTATGGCATTGCCTGGCATTGGTTCATACATTTAGAAGTTCTGCAAAAAGAAACTGATCAGCTTAGGTGGTCTAGCTGTGAACTCAGAGCACACTGGGAATGTCAGAACATCTCCACTGCGAGGAAATAAAGGCAGAAATCCTTCTTTATTCCATTCAGCCAAGTATAGCTGAGGTAAAAGTGAGCCTCTGTGAATAAGTTATGTGGGGATCATGCCAACGCTCAGGTTGTGTTAGCAAATGATGCCAATTCTGGAAACAAAGATGGGAATATTTGGATGGCTGAAACTAAGAACTTTGAACCTCAAATTTTTCCAAACTTTTGGGTTTAGAAAAATCAGTCTGAGTTTCCTCTTGCATTTTGTAGACCTGCAAGGACCTGTACAGATGTGGTGACTTCCTCACCACGGATGCCTAGCTTCTTAGGACAAACCTCCCATCTTCTGCCTCGGTTCAGGATCATGAACTGAGTTCAGAAATTAGCACAGTCTGGAGGAAATGATACGTTCACCCAAAGAACTGAGAATATTACCAATATGTACCAGCTAGAAATGAAAAGTACATGTGGGCGACCAACTTAGGGAACTGGATTGGGGAGAGAAAGATAGAAGACACAGGACAAAAGTAAGTATTGACATGACCATACTCCCTTTTGACATATTATTTAATGTCCTGACAAGGAAGTATGCAATTGGCTGGATTATTATGCTTCTATATATCCTTGAAGCTTACGTACAGTGATGGCCTCTATTTAATAAGACAGAGAGGCGAGAGAAGACATAGTGGAGATGGGAATGCTTAGGGAGAAATATGTTATCATAATGGAGAGTCCTCAAGGCTCACTGTGCTCCTTCACGGGATAGACAATATGCTTTCATCAAAGCATTGTTGGAGTCTTGAGAAGCTCAGTGAGTCTATCATCCCCTCTTGCCAAGCCAGTTCAGAGAGGGAAACTGCTATTTATTTTACTTTAACTTTCAGGCTTGTAAAATACTGACAGGATTCTAAAACAGGGATCCAATGGTAGATAGAACTAACCTCATAGCATTCAGGGCTTTAATAAGCAGCAAAGCAAGGACGGCAATCAAGATGTTCTGACTTGTGCCAGTGACTTAGAGGCATTGTGACTTTTTGGATCAAACAGGAGGGACTGCTGAAAGGGCTGTGTAATTAAAATAAATCAATTAGTAAACAGAAGGCTCATATCAATCACTGCAGTGAAAAGTTGTTATCAGCTATCAGCTTTCCAATGGAACTGAATTCTTATAGTCATAGTCCCTCTGTTTAAGTTATTGTTCAGCCTCTAGAAGAAGAATATTGCAATGTCACAACAAGTATTGGTGATAAATATCCCATCGTCCATACCTCAAAGGACATGTGGCCATTTACCAAATGATTTATTGAACTGTGAAGACAAGGCATAAGAGATAAATTATCTCTTTTACCACTTCTTCCAGTAAGATGTTTGGGGAATTCAAGCTTTTCAATCTTGACGCTGTAGAGCTGTCTGGTATAGAAATTCCAATTCTCTGAGAGGGGAAGGACATTTCCAGAAAGAAAAACTTCTAGAAGACACAGTAAATATTGCAATGAGCTTGGAGCCTTAACAACCACGTGATCATTTTGTCCTTGTCAACAGGTAAACTCGGAAACCAAAAGCCCTAATCTTGCAGGGTTAATTGAACCTGATTACTATGAAGCTGTGAATTCATGATGGGAAAGAAAGAATACAACAGAAGCCCCAGAGCTTTACTAAAGGTGTATCTAGTGCTACTGGTTGGTGGTAACACAAATGGGAAATTGTGGCAGCCATGTGAAAGTGATGCATGGTACCTGCCCTCCAATATGTATACAAAGGAAAAAAATTGAGAGTGTTGCTGCTTATGCTCTAGGCAAATTTGAACCCTCATTTCAGATTTACCTTGATATAACAAATTCCTTTTGCAATTCCTCTCCACAGAGTTTGAGTCTTTTCAAGCTGCCAACAATAACCATTTTATATCTTGAGGCACTTTGCTGACCCTTTCTTCATATGCATTGAGTCATGATGCACACTTTAGCTTCCTCATTGCTGACTGCAATAGGTATTGCCTGTTTTTTATTTTAAAACTTTTAACAATATCAGTATTCTCTATTCCTGTCTTTTGAGGTACTTTTTAGAAATTTTTGACACATTTACTCTTTGTTAGAGAGAGCATTTTTCTCAAACCAAAGCTATCTAGGTATACATGTATGCAGTATGAGTTTTACTTACCAAAGCCTTTCCATGGCTTTTTAAATTAAAACAAAAAAACAAGGAGAATTGCAATTGTAGAATGGGATCGTTTGTAGAAATATTTACAGATTAGTTATAGATTAGTTTATTGTTTTATGACTACTGGATGGTAGATAAAATGAAATTTTGTCTGAGTTAAATATTGAAATATTGTTGTGTAGAATAACTCTTCCATTTGGCAATAAAGCTATAGACTAATGGACCCCAACTGGAAATTCTCCTGTATTTTCTTAAAGTGATTAAAAAAAATCAATCCTTTTCCTGTCTCAGTGTAAGTGTATAATTTCTATAGTAGCCCCACCTTTGGTTTAATTGGCAAATAAGCCTAATGATAATTTTCCATGTTTCATATGCTAGTTATTAAATGTGCAACTGTTAAAAGGAAAAAGTCAGAGTGAAATATAATGTATATTATATTTTAATATAATCTAATGAAACAAATGATATTTGAGATTGAGCAAATGTATGAATTTCAGCATATAGTGCAAATGGATAATTCATTCTGTACTACTGCATGAGATATACAAACAAAAATATCTGTTAAATTATTCACAAATTTTAATACCAAGTTTGTAAGTGCTACTAAAAGTATTCATAGTTTATATAGAAAGTATATTTCACATTTTAAGAGATCACTGAGAACTGTAACTTGTGCTATTATTCATGAGTTTTGAGCCAAATAATGGAATCCAACCTCGTATTATCAAACCCCATACACCATAGCACAATCTTCTAGGTATGTGTCAATCCTATTCTATAATGGGAACTCCCAAGAGATTTTGTCTACTAATTAAAATAATTGAACATTTATTTTGAAATACAGATTAAAAGTTCATATTTCCTGTTTCATTCAAGAGCAGTTGTAGAACATTTCTATTTTCTCAAATAATTGCCTCAGAAAAAAGACTCTCATCCCTTATGCTTATGTGGGCATATGGGTGCACAAAAATTTTGTGTAAAACTAATCACAGTTTAAAACACTAGCTGAAACCAGGAGTGTAACCAGAAATTTCCAATGCTATTACCCCATCCCTGGCTGTGTTAGTATCTTTTAAAGTGTAGTGACACCATACCTGAGGAAAACAAGTTAAGGGAGGAAAGGTTTACTTTGGTCCTTATCTTCTTAGGGTTTAATCCATTCTGGATTGGGTCCATTTTGGTAGGCCTGTAATAAGGCAGATCATTGTGGTGAGCACAGGTTGTAGTAGAGCAGAGCTCTTGCCCCATGGTACCTAGAAATGCAAAGAGAGACATGAGTGAGTTACACACAATGTATACCCTTCAGAAACACAGTTTCAGTGACATATCACTTTCAATAAGGCCCTGCTTTCTAGTGTTCACTACTTCCCAATAGTGTCATTAAGTTATGAAATAATGTCATTGAATTATGAACACATGAAGGGTTTAATCCACTGTTGAAGTCAGAACCTCAAGATGCAGTCACTTCAAGCAATCCTCACACCTGAATGTCGTACTGAAGACTGAGTCTTCAACATATGAATCGAGGGAAGAGGAGGCACTTTAATGCAAACTATAACACCATCTGATGCATTCTTTGTCTAGCAGCTTCTTCAGCAAGACACTGTCCACTGCCTCATTTTTTGTCTTTCTTCCTATCTACTCTCTCCTCCTTTCTTCTCTCTCCTCCTTTCTTCTCCCTCTTTCTTTCTTTCTTTCTTTCTTTCTTTCTTTCTTTCTTTCTTTCTTTCTCTCCTTCTTTCCTTTCTTCCTTCTTTCCTTCTTTCTTCCTTCCTTCCTTCCTTCCTTCCTTTCTTTCTTTCTTTCTTTCTTTCTTTCTTTCTTTCTTTCTTTCTTTTTTTCTCTCCTTTCTTTCCTTCTTCCTTCCTTCCTTTCTTTCTTTTCTTTTCTTTCTTTCTTTTTGAGGGTCTTGGGGCTTGAACTCAGCCTGCGTGCAGTCGCTGAACTCTTCAGCTCAAGGCTACCACCCATTCCCTGGGCCTGGGTGTTGTCCCTGTGTTCTTCTGCTCAAGGCTACCTCCCTACCATTTAGGCAAGCCCCACTTCCCATTTTCTACAGGTTAATTGGACATAAGAGTCTCAGGTCCTTTTGTGGCTTTGAACCTTGATCCTCATATCTCAGCCTCCTGAGTAGCTAGGACAGGCATGAGCCACCGCACTGGGCTCTGTCTTATTTCTTGTATACACCAGATCAAGCGCCCTTTGTCAGAATACTTCTACAGATCATTGCTGACTGCAAAGGAGGAAATGATCATATCACAGAGATTTTTTTTCCTGACAGTAATCTTACATTATTATAAATGAAATATCCCAGCTAAAGAGGCAGCAATTTTTGTCATCCCTTTTGCACAGATAGCCAGCTTGTGATTTTGAGCTTTTGGACTTGGTCTTGAGGTTGTCAATTCATTTATCCTGGCGTCTGTCCATTGCTTTGTATCTTTGGACTTGACATTGAATGGCAACTTGTAATCCATCTGAGAATATTGCTGGAAGCTTACTGCAAAAGGATTCTCAGGTTGTGCTTTCTTTTATTTACATTCTGAGACTGCTGTTTTTTTCTATCCAAGCACTGGTCTTGTATTAAAGATGGGAACCTTTGCTTTCCCTAATAATAGGTTTTAAATCAGAAGGAAGAGAACTTTAACTCAGTTGGTATGGAGGGCAGAATATATAGTGCAGTGAATAAACAAAGACCTAGAAAGCTTTTGTCAACCTAAAATACTCCCTGTGATTGTTTCTGATAAAATAATAATAATTACAGTGATGGCTGATGCTTGCCATTGAAAACCCGTAATTTCTAGCAGCTGTGGCATGACCATGACAGCCACCAACATATAAAATAAAATGTACACTTCACTGTACTGAGATTGCCTGCACATGTAAATACCCTACTTACTCTATACCTGGATTTTAATGATAAGTCATCTGAAACATCATATATATTCAAGTTTTGTCTTATGAAATCTTAGGAGATTTTGAAACCAGAGCATTCTTATCTATTAGCACTAATAGGCCATATAAGAACAGAGCTTACTAGGAAAAATCAGATATGCCATTGACCAAATGACAAAGATAGAGTTAAATGCTGTATACTGCACAGTTAGTCAATAGGCACAAATTTGCCCCCTTTTGCCCTCAGCATCAACACGATGGGGGGATTCTATGATAGGAGAGAAACAGCATATTTGATTTCCATAGTAATCCGCTAGTACTTTACCAAATTTGCATTCTGTCTGTCATTACAGTTTATCAAAGGGGAAAGAAAATTCTCTGCCATTCTGTTTAATTTAATATTTTGACATATGTGATATGACTTAACACAAGTTGCTAAATAAATACCTTCTATACACAAAGAAGTCACTGCACTTGGTATTAGGGAGAATAAAAGAATTATATCTTTTTAAAGGATTTTCCAACTTGTTAGGAAAGGAAAGAATAATTTTACTGCATGTTCATGGTAATAAAAACTTCAAGACCAGAACGAACATATCAATGTAAAATTTAGAGACGACAAGCTGCAATTTGATGAGACACAAAGGCTTCAAAAGGAAGAAGTTAGGAATAGTGTGGCGGTTTGTAAATAGATAGACCTGACTCTTCATTTACTGTTGTTCCTCAGCTATGTGGTCACTGAGGTGGGGATAGAGAACAGAGAGAGTTAGTGCATGGAAGAAGAGCATGGAAGTGTTCAGAATTAGGAGATATTTCAGGCATATAATGAGTCTTGATTTCAAGAAGGAGAAATAAATAAATAAATGGAGCAGAACATTTTAGGTCAAATGAAAGTTGGGAATAGGAGAATGAGAGTGGATGTAAGATGATATAAACAGGGAAGAGCAGACATTATTCATTATTGATAGAGTACACACCCTCTACATGTACTTTCTATTCAAAGTCTAATCAGAACTGGAGCTCAGACAATTTTTACAAGCAAATTTGTGTTAGAATGTGATTATGTCCCTTTAATTCCTGTTTTACTTCCACAGGAGATTTTCATATTATTATAAATGTAAATGTAATATGATGTGTCAATCAGCAGAGTGAACTAAATCCTTCCTAAGTTGGTGTGAAATCATAAATATGTTTGAAAACAATACTTCATGCTGCTTTTTCATAAACAATTTGATATCCCTTCACAGCTTGTATAAAGCTGCTCAGCTCAATGGGGAGGTAGAGAAAACACACAATTCTGTGGCCTCTGGTCTTGAAATAAAAATAGTGGTTTGATTAAATGCCGGTTGGTTGTAAATGATAACCCACATAAACAGTGGGAAATCATTACGCTTAAGAAGTGAATTCTAATTTAATTTTATGGCCTTTAGAAAAAAAATCCCTTAGGCCAGTCAGCATAAGCTGAGGAATGATCTGACTTTCGGAGGGTGTTTCAACATGGTTGGCCAACTTTCAGGTGGCTTATCCTGACAATATGTAATTATCCACCTAGATTCTCCTT
Organism: Megascapheus bottae; assembly: GCF_031878675.1. Taxonomy (NCBI): domain Eukaryota; kingdom Metazoa; phylum Chordata; class Mammalia; order Rodentia; family Geomyidae; genus Megascapheus; species Megascapheus bottae. The sequence goes on along the minus strand of NC_143520.1, from coordinate 4,385,305 downwards.
TTTTTTTCAGATGGGAACCATTTTATTGTTTTGGTCACAAAACCAAACTTTTGTGCTTGATGTCCTTGTGTTTATTTCTTTTATTTTATTGCTACAGTTAAAAATTATCCCCACAAACATAGTGATTTTAAGCAACAATGTTTTATTACATCTAATAATTGTGTATGACAGCCCCATTAGGACATGGCCGGGTGGAAATTCAATATAAAGAGCCTTTGGTGATATACATCTGGTGTCTTGGCCAGTCAAGAGCCTTCTTTTAAACTCCCTTCAGGGAGTAAATACAGATTCACTCCAAGTCTGATAATTTTAATGTTTGTAGCTACAGGATGGATCCACTTGAGCACTCTTCTTTTCTACATATAAGACTTCCTTCCTCATCTTGTCTCTCTAGTAGGGTTGACCAAAGGAAGAAGCTGCCAATCTGTTTTTAAGATTAGATCAGAGCTGGAAGAGCATCACTTAATTGAGTCTTAGGATAAAATAAAATCGTCTCTATTTGCCCGTGAAAATGACTTATGGTGCAACTAGTTTTTCACTCACTGTAGTGTCATGAAAATAGAGGCTCTCCAGTACAGATTACCACTGTATAATAAAACTTGAGCAAGTTGGGTGTCATGAACATTTACAATTTAGCTGGTGCCATCACCTCTGACTTCTGGGGCTTATTATATACTACTATAATTCCTAATTGACTTTTTACTTGTGATATGTGTGTGTGTGTGTGTGTGTGTGTGTGTGTGTGTGTGTGTGCATGCGTACATGCCTGTGTGTGCACTGCGTTTTAATCAAGTAGGAAATTCAGCACTGTGTTTTTTGGATGTGTAACTATATATCCCAGATGATAGATTTCATATACTCTGTTGTCTTAGTAAAGCACATACTTTCAGCACAACACTGCTTCTCCTAAGGCTGTTAAGTTCGTCTTCTTTGGCAGTGACTGACAGCAAGAGCAATAACACATAAAGGCACCTGCTGCCATTGATTTGGCTTTGTAGTCGGTGAAGACAAAGTGAGATTACTTTTCAACATTTTGTACTGGGTTTACTGATATAATTTGATCTGCACAAGGGCTCCTATGAAGATGTAAGTTGTATTAATTAGGCATCTGGAGCTGTCTGGCTGGAAGAATCATTGTACACAAGAACAAATTAGAGAAAATTAGCATAGCATTTAAATGGTATCAGTACAGGTGTAATATTGGTTGGCTGTCAAAAATGTCAAATAGCAACACAGTCACATTCAGTAAAGGAAGAAAAAGTTACATAGACATAATGTGAGCATAGAATATATCATGAGCTATTTGTGAAGTAGACATTATAGCAGTGGATTTATTAGTGCACTTATAAAACCCACCCAGATTTACTTTGAAGTATTTTGAAATGTTCCAGATCCAAGGAGGAATGACAAAATAAGAAATGGTAAGCATTTTCAATAATTGGTTTTTGGGTATTTGTTTGTTTCTAGGCTTTTACTCAATAAGCATTCATTAGCTTATCCCTGTTTGTACATGTTTTTCTGTTGTCATACATAACAGGATTTATTGAGTGCCTGCTATTTACCAGGCACTGTGCCAGAAGTGGATACTTTCTGGAAAGGAAAAAAATAGGCAAAGTTCCAGTCTTTACAGAGCTTTCGGGCTATTTAGGAAAATGAACCCATCAATCAGTCAATCATAATACATAAATAATATATAATTATAATTGAGATAAGTGTTAAGTATAAGGTTAGATAAATACTCATATTAAAAATGGCTTAGGGGTTTCCATGATGAAATATGAGCTTTTTTATTCTATAGCTTAGCCTGGGTGCTCCTTATGAAGTAAAAATCTCCTTCTGTCTTCACAAGCAGAACTTTCCTACATCTTGTGGTTCAGTCCTTCCCAAGATCTTCAAGATTTCCCTGCTTAACTGCTCTGTGGGGAACTGGCAGGAGAATTGTGTGTGCAAAGGCATTATGGGCCTGGCTTGGAAACTGGTATACTTCTCTTCAGCTCATATTCAGTGATTCAGAACCCAATCAGGTGGTCACATGTAACTAAAAGGGTGGACAGAATATGCAATTTGGTTGGTACCTTAAGGAGGAGAGAAACTTCTATTTTCTAAGCCCAATGCTCATGACCACAAAGGATGGAAATGTGACAACTAAGGGAACTGAGTATAAGGTATGTTACCATGGTAGTTTTGTCAATGAAATATATAAATAAGATATTTAAATAATAACAAAACATAATTTTTGTTTGAATGCAAAACAGAAAATTAAAGGAAGTTTATTTTCTATCACTGAATATAATTTCTTGTTGCTGTAAAAAACTGAACTCCAAGCTAAAATGCATGTTGAAGTAATATGGCTCATTAGTGTCACATCTGTGTCACATAGAAATTTTTAATGCTCAGGATTTACACTCATTGCTACTCACATAACTGATTATCTACTACCTACTACCAGATAAAACAATATTTAAAATTAGCACTTGCTTATTCCCAATGATGAAATGTTTTTGCAGAAATTCAGTGACAGGGTCTTTGGTCCCTAATGGAACCACTTGCCCACAACTGACCCATAGCAATCTACCCAGAAAATTCAAGCTGAAGATGTTGGACATAGTATCTACTGATGCACACAGAAACATTCAGGAGCCATCCGTAGAAGTTTGGCCATTTTGGCATCCAGGAACAGAGGCTAAGTGAAATAGAGGCTTACTGGACACCAGACAGTGCCCTGCCCACAAGCCTACCCTTACATAGGACACGGCAGCAACTTCCATTTCATACCTTATTGATAACAGTATTTCATATTCGAAAAAAAAAGGTTTGGCCAGCTTCTTTTCATATTGGGAAAGAAGGAGTGAATTGGAGATATAACTAAAAGATCACTCTGGTTTATCCAGTTTTCTTTATATTGTTGAGTTTTATGATCATATAAAAATAGTGCTAAACAAAATTAATTCCAAGGTATGAAAGCATGAGGGTTTCTTCTATTGTTTGTTCTAAATGTACTGTGTAAAGTTATTTCTTTTTTCTTTCATATTTATTCCTTTGGTTTATCCCCTGTTGTCATTATTTTGGCTTTTGGTGCCTCATGTTTATATACACATTTATCTTATTTGGAGAAGAAAAGGGGAATCACAAAACAGTAAGACAAAGGACAAATAGTGAACCAATACAATAGCAATAGTCACAAGACAATACTTTGGAAATGAACTTCACATCTTGGTGGGGGGGGATTGGAGTTGGGAGAGGTCGGGAAGTGAGAGAAAATGAGGGAGAGGGTCACAATGTTGGGCAAGAAATGTACTTAAGTATCTCACTTATGTAACTGTAACCCCTCTGTACATCACCTTTACACTGAAGTAAAAAATTAAATATCAGAGTAGATTGTTGGGTTTTCTGAAAGAGATATAAATAATATATAAAGCAGAGTTAGAGAATAAGAGTGTGTACAATTTTGATGTTTCATTTAATGAATGACTCTAAATACTAAAATTTGTACTGCTTCCTAGCACTAAAAGTGTCCAATGATGTGCAAATTCCTGAGCCAACTCCACATTTGCAAGTAAGACTTGCAGGCTTTTGACCTCTGATTCTTTATGCCAGCCAGAATTCCCCTAGGGTAAGGATGGCTGCTAGAATGAGCTGTAGAGAAACCTGTGCTTGGTATTAGGATGTAAGTCACCATACCACTTTTCTGCATTTTCTGAATAACACATCAATTTGCAAAGTGAACATTTTCTAGTCATTCCAGATTTGGATCTAATGAAAGCCTGTCTCTATAAATGGTCAAATAAAAAATATATATGTATTTCATTCTTGCTTTTTTCAAATAGCTAGTGGAAAGGAACCTTTTTCCCCCTTGCAGTGATTGCTACTTGTAGAATCAGCTGTCATGGATTATGCTCGGCATGCCAGAGGTCTTGTGAGAATCAGTTGTCAGGCATGAAATAGAATTGTACATTTGCTACAGGTCAAAGGAAAGACTGTATTTGTTCATAGAATTTTGTCATTGTGTCAATGGTTGTATAGCTTTGCTGTATTCAGCAAAGGCAAAGTGTCTAAGAAGTTTCTTTTAAAATCATAAGGTTCTTAAATGTTTCCATATTATGACAGATTTTGTGAGATTAATTTTACTCATGGTGATAATGAAAAGACTGAGTAAACGTTTCCATTACTAAATTCTAATCCAACAAATTTTTGGTAAAAATTTTAGAGGTACACACACTTAAAACACTGGATTTTTCTTGAGTACTTTAAAATGCCATTTAGCCATACTACATCTAAAACTCAAAAAATTAAACTGTCTAGAACCCCAATCCAATTAATAAATGACCAAAAGACATAGAGACTTCTCTCAGAAGAAGCAAAAGTGACTAATAGATACAATAAGAAATGCTCAACATCTCTGGCCGTAAAGGAATTACAAATCAAAACAACACTGAAATTCTTCCTCGCCCAGGTTAGAATGGCCATTATCAACAAAGCAAATAACACCAGTTGCTGTGGAGGCTTCAGCCAAAAGGGAACTCTAATTCATTCTTGGTTGGAATGTAAATTTTTTTCAAACTCTCTAAAAAGTAATGTGGATGTTCCTCAACAAGCTAAATACAGAACTACCCTACTGTATGATGTAGAAAGTCCACATGTGGGCATTTATCAAAAGCAAGCAAATGACATAGCCAATTTTATTCACTATAGCCAAGACATGGGATCAGCCTAGATGCCCCTTAATGAACAAATGGACAAAGAAAATATGGAATATATACATAATGGAATTTTACTTATTCATTAGAATGAATGATATTGTATAATTTGTAAAGAATTAGGCTTGGAAAAATATATTAATCAGGTTCAGAGAGACAAAGATTGCATGTGTTTCTTCATATATTGTAGCTAGAATTAGCAAATAAAACTATAAGTAAACACTTCAAGTAGTATGCAAGTGGTTACAAATGTATTTAACTGAATTATTGTAGATTCAAGGGAGAACTAAAATATTGTGATTTCTTAGAAAAGCGAAGTCAAAGCTCAATAAAATAAATTCCAGGAAGTAGATATTTGCAAGACAGAGGCAGGCAAGGGAAGAGAGTTAGATGACTGATAAGGAGAGAATTAAGGGAGCATGAAGGAGGCAGGGAATGCAGTCATTAATTCAATGTGTATACTACAAAATTTTACAAAGTAAGGGAAAGAGTGGATCAGGGTGTTTGTATGAGAATGTCATACAGTGTGCCACTGGCCGGGAGTTTGGCCTAGTGGTAGAGTGTTTTCCTAGCTTGCACAAAGACCTAGGTTTGATTCCTTGGTATTACATACACAGAAAAAAAAAAAAGCCGGAATTAGTGCTGTGGCTCAAGTCGTAGAGCTCTAGCCTTGAGAAAAGCCAAGGACAGTGCTCATGCCCTGAGCCCAAGCTTAGAACTACCAAAAAAAAAGTGTGACACTGTTCAAGATGCATTGTATTTATAAATTGCTTTGCTTTATGGAAATTCTTTTTATAATTATTCAAATAATTGTTATGAAAAGATCAGAGAAATCGATCTAAAATACTTTGCACATGATGTTTTAGAGAAATTTTCTGCTAATATTTTTGTTACAGGCTTTCAAATTCAGTTTGAAATTGTACATACGTGTATGTATCTGTGTGTATATATACATGTATATATGTATGTAAACATACATTTATTTGTTTGTTTGTACTAGTCCTGGGTACTATTCTTAGCTTTTGTGGTCAGTGCTAGTATTCTGTCACTTCTGGTTTTTTAAAGGTTAACTGGAGATAAGAGTTTCAGAATTTCCTGCCTTGACTGACTTCAAACCACACTCCTTAGATTTCAGCCTCCTGAGCAGCTAGGGTAAATGAATGTCTTTAGCACTTACCTTATTTTTCTTTTCTGAATAAAAATTCAGCTTCTACTGCATCATTTTGCTGTAGAATGTTTCTTTTCAATTTCAAATAAATCAGAAATAGCCAATTTTGTATGGTAGTTAAAAACATGCTTAAGTTATTTTATTCTATAATACATAATATAATACCATATCATAAATATCCATTGCTCATCAGAAATCTGAACTATTTTCTGCAGTAGAGAATAATAAAAAGTATTTATTGCCTTCTCTGTTTTACTTCTGTAGGTTATATTTCTACAATAAGATTATAATATCATTTTTAGGAACTGTGATATACATTACATATTTCACTTCAAATGAGTAGGGCTACAAGAATGCAGCGATAATGTTCAGTTTATATATGTGACATGAGAGCCAGGTAGCTTGAAGGGCTATGTGTATCTTGGAGAGATGGGAAAGGAAGAGAAGAGTAACTCTGATCAAAATGCATTATACTCATACTAACACATTGAATTGAAACCTCTTCATATAATAACTTAGACATAATAGAAATTTGATAAGCCATCCAGGTGCTGGTGGCTCATGCTTGTAATCCTAGCTACTTATGAGGCTGAGGTCTGAGGATAATAGTGTGAGGCCAGTCTGGGCAAACAAACCTGAGAGAGTCTTACTTCCAAGTAGCCATCAGAAAAGCTTTGGCTCAAGTATTATAGCTCTAGCTAGTTTCTCCAGAGCTTTTAACATAAAGGGGTGTTGGATCTTGTCAAATGCCTTTTCCACATCTATTGAGACAATCATGTGATTTTTGTCCCTGTTCCTGTTGATGTGCTGAATTATATTAATTGATTTGCGTATGTTGAACCAGCTTTGCCTCCCTATGATGAATCCAGTTTGATCATAGTGTATAATTTTTTGATAAGTTGTTGTAGAAGGTTGGCCAGTATTTTGTTGAGAAGTTTTGCATCCATGTTCATCAAAGAAATAGTTCTATAGTTCTCTTTCTTTGATGAATCTCTGTCTGGTTTGGGGATGAGGGTTATACTGGCTTCATAGAATGAGTTTGGTAAAGAACCTTCATTTTCAATTTCGTTGAAGAGCTTGAGGAGTATTGGTGTGAGCTCTGCTTTGAAGACCTTATAGAATTCAGCTGTGAATCCATCTGGTCCTGGGCTTTTCTTAGGTGGAAGGTCTCTTATTGCCATTTCTATTTCAGAGCTTGAAATAGGCCTGTTAAGTTGGGTTAGTTCTTCTTGGTTCAGTGTGGGTATGTTAATATTGGCTAGGAATTCATCCATTTCATCTAGATTCTCAAATTTGTTGGCATAAAGGTTTGAGAAGTATTCCCTCATGATACTCTGGATCTTGGTAATTTCTGTCGTGATATTACCATTTTCATCTGCGATTTTGTTTATTTCGATATACTCTCTTCTTTTTATGGTAAGATTTGCTAAAGGTTTGTCAGTTTTGTTAACTCTTTCTTTTTTTTTTTTTTCCAGTCCTGGGCTTGAGCTCAGGGCCTGAGCACTGTCCTTGGACTTTCTCAAGGCTAGAGCTCTACCACTTGAGCCTCAGCACCACTTCTGGCTTTTTTCTATGTATGTGGTACCGAGGAATTGAACCCGGGTCTTCGTGCATGCTAGGTAAGCACTTTAACCACTAGGCCAAACTCCCGGCCAGTTTTGTTAACTCTTTCAAAGAACCAACTCCTTGTTTTGTTGATTCTTTCTATAGTTTTTTTTGGATTCCAAATAATTTAATTCTGCTTTGATTTTAATAATTTGCTTCCTTCTATTGGGATTAGGGTTGGTTTGTTGCTCCTTTTTCCAGGAGTTTAAGGTGACACATTAACTTGTTTGTTTGCTGTTCACTCTGCTGGCACCACTGGGCTGGGCTGGAGTTGCAAGCATACTTCACATTTTAGCTTTCCGCTTCTCTGTAATTTTATCTTTCTCATTCACATTTTCTTGATTCTAGGAGCTTTTGCTTTATTTCTCTCCTCAGAATATGTTTCTTATTTGATATTCTACCTTTTCTGACTCAGAAGGATAATGCTATCCCACCACCCTATCCTAGTTTTCTCTTTCTGCTTTTCATTTGGTAAAATAGACAAAAAATTCAATTTGTCATCTTAAAAATGTTTTAAGTGTACAGTTGATAGTATTGACTGTATATATGTTGTTATGCAACTATCACTGCCATTCATCTCTGATACTCCTTTGTCTCTTGAATTAAAACTTGAGAATATATAAATTATGCTTTTTTATTTTCTCTCTCTTACTGCCTCATTCTTCTTTCTTTGACAACTCTAAATACCATATCTACATGATATCACATATTTTCTCTTTATAGCTGGTTCATTTAATTTGGGATAATGTCCTAAAATTTTGTCCACATTAATATATGTCAAAATTTTCTTACTGTTTAAGTTGTATAGAGCTCCAACACATTCACACACAGAGTTTTCTTATCCATTCATCTGGGCCTGAATGCTCAGAGTTCTATTTTAGTTGCTACAAATATGTCTATGATGAACGTGGATATGTAAGCAACTGTTCATATTTTGATGCACCTTCTAGTTTTGAATTTTGTTCATGTGACAAATTAGGAAATTCAGATCTTGATGCCTTACTCTTTTGGACCTGCTTACTTCATTTTATGTTGTGAATATTTACTTGTAGGATTAGTCTCTTACATTTTTTTTTATGTACCAAAATAATTGAACCAATACTCTACTGATGAATCTATGTCTATATGATCCCCGCCTTCTTTCCTTTATAAGTAAGGCTATTGTAAACTTTAGTGGGTAGAAGTCTTTGGATGCATCAACAATTGCTTCCAGAATGTGAAAGCCTATGTTAGAAATGAATTTACTGGCTCTCAGGTGTATGTTTAGTTCACATCATTTAATATTTTCATATTTCTTTGAAATAAGTTACCCTACACCCAGGAAAGACTTAAACTATTATATGGTACCCAGCTAATTTTCAATTCAGTATTATATAAGTCATAGGATATTGTTTTTATTCTGGGTTGGATGTTATGATAGTAAACCTTTATTGTCAACTTTATTGGGTTGAGAGAGTAGTGAAGCACAACTCTATGTATGTTTGTGAGAGTATTTCAGAGATGACTGATCATGATGTGTTGACCTAGTTGGCTGGCCTACTTGGAGGAAGTGGGTCACTGGGTATGCCTTATATGATGGAAGGACACCACCACTATTCCTCTCCACTTCTCTACCACCATAGGTTCTTGAGCAGCTCTCCTTTATATACTTTCCACTGTAACATTCTTCTGTCTCATGATGGTCTAGGAACAGCACATCCAGGGGACCATGGAATGAAAACATCTAAAGTCATGAACACAAGCAAATCCTTTCTCCTCTAAATTGTTTTGCTGTAACACGACATAAAATAATATAACTTCCTTCACACACCCATGACATGCAATGGGTTGGGAGGGCCTGCTTCTTTTTCTATCTGCTCTAAGCCCATTTCACAAGCTGTGTCCAGTCTTTGTCACCAAAGTGGAGGAATCTGAAGGCTGAGGGAAGCAAGGCAGTGATAGCTAGAGAACATAACGTGCCTAATGTTTCAAGGCTTGTTTTCTCCACTGACTTGAAAGATTAACTGCATATACATACCAATACTATTGTCAACTAATCAAAGCTGCTGTTAATATATCTGAATGAAAGCTCTTGAGATATAATCTTGGACTACTTGATCTTTTATAAATGAATTTTTGTGTTGGTTGTTTTTTAATAGGAGCACTTAAATCTATTTTGATGGGGACCATTATGTTGGATGTTTAGGGGAGGAAACAATACAAATTGGCAAAGCAGACAAGTATGAAGCACTACAAATCCTAAACAAGAGAATGAAAAAAGATCTCTTTTTTTGTGAAGTCTCCTATCTAGACCTGTGTTTATGTATGTGTATGCATGTGTGCTGTGGAGTGTGTGTGTGCGTGCGTGTGTGTGTGCATGCATGCGTGCGTGTGTGTGTGTGTGTTTGCTAAATCCTTACTTTTTGAATAACTAAAGATCACTTAGAAGGGGACCAAAATGTCGTGGTACAATTTTCACAGATGTTAGTAAATATTTCCTCAACCTTAAAATTGTAATGTCAGCTTAAATCTCTATTTTTGTCAATCAATTCTTTTTGTCTTTCAAGCATACTGAACGGCCAGATGAAGTACTCCACACTTGCATATAAATCACTCAATCTTACCTGAATAAGATAGGATTCCACGATAACAATTTAAAAGGAAATTGGTATAATCAAGTAATATCAATCATTTTTTAGAAAAGAATTGGTTGTATCTATCTAAAGTATTGATTTAAATATTTTTAGATTGAATTGACACCATAATTCCATTATTTTAATTTATAAAATTTCAGCTAATGACATTTTCCTAAATTCATGATTTTTGTGATTCTTTTGTATATAAAATATTTCTCAATTAAAGCTTTTGGATATTGGTCTAAAATATTAAAGCCATGGTTTTGCCACTCATATCACAGAGTAGAAGTCTTAAAGAAATAATTTATATAAAGCTAAATGTTCTTAGAATTATTATTGTTTCTTAATGGCAGTACTGGGCTTTGGACTTGCTAAGCAGCTACTCTACCACTTGAGCCAAGCCCTCAGCACATTTTACTCTGTTAGTTTTTGGATAGGGTTTTACTTTTTCTCTGGGCTGGGTTGGATCGTGGTCTTCCTGGTCATGCTTCCCACACAGCTGAGACAGTAGGTGGGTACCACTATGCCAAGCTATATATTTGTACAGATGAATGTCTTATTACTCTTTTGCCTGACCTGGCCTCAAATTAAACTTCTATTAATTCTTTTGTAATGCAGAGTCCCAATTCTGATATTCTTTAGAGTCTCCTTATGGTTTTATTCAGTCAAAATTAGAAAGGTTTACTGACTGAAAAAATGACTTGAGCTCTAAATTTGAGAAAGAATTTACAGAAAAATTTTGACTGAAAAAGGTTCATATTCTCATTGCTCTCCAAAACCAGTGGTTTCCAAAAAAAAGTGTCTGTGTTAAATAGATAAGGAACTGTAGAAGAGCAACATAAGCATGACCTGCATAGATTGATGAAGTCACTGCTCAGCAGAAGCAATAACATAATTTTTCAGAATGGGTTATATGGGGGAAAAGAATATTTAATGTTAAACTTCCTTTAGCTTTTCTAATATCTAATTGATGGCATATGCTAAGCAATATAAAAGAAGCTTCATGGGCTGGCAAATTTTAAATTATAAACTTCTATAATAACTGCCCTAGCCTGATAGTAATCTGTAGATCTTGCCAATGTCTTCCTGGGTAAAAGGGTGTAGTGAAGTTTCCCAGGAGTTAACCATTAGGTTAGCGCTGGAAGTACTATTTTATGACTATTTTATGATAGTTTGGTACAGCTACAGAGAAATGACTTGCTGATTTGTAATGTAGGGAACTGACTCATCATGAATAAGTGTGAAATCAGATATATACATTTTGACAGCCAGAAGTTGTATGTGTCTGAATGAGAGAGAAAATGTCCATATTTTGTAGATAACTTATGAAAGTAAAAATTACTCATAGGCTGTTTTGCATAATATAAAGTTATTGACAGTCTCTCTCTGTCTCTCTCTGTCTCTGTCTCTCTCTGTCTCTGTCTCTCTGTCTCTCAGTCTGCCTCTGTCTCTCTCTCTGTCTCTGTCTCTCTGTCTCTCTCTCTCTGTCTCTCTGTCTCTCTGTCTCTCTGTCTCTCTCTGTCTGTCTGTCTCTCTCTCTCTCTCTCTCTGTCTGTCTCTCTCTCTCTCTCTCTCTCTCTCTGTCTCTCTCTCTCTCTCTCTCTCTCTCTCTCTCTCTCTCTCTCTCTCTCTCTCTCTCTCTCTCTCTCTCTCTCTCTCTCTCTCTCTCTCTCTTTCTTGCTCAGCTTGCATACTCACAGCTGTTGCTCTACTACTTAAGCCATGCCTCTACACTGGATTTTTCTTGATTATTTTGGAGATAGTGGCCTTTTCTGTCTGAACTGGCTTTAAATATCCATGGGACCGTAGCTTCCATAGTAGTTTGAATTATAGCAGTATTATAGAATTCTATAATTTCATGGAATTATAGAATTAAAATGATGGAAACATTGGATACTGGTAGTGGGGCTTGAAATCAGCCCGTGCTTCACTAAGTTTTTTCACTCATGATTGATGCCCTGCCACTAGAGCCATGCCTCCACTTTTGGATCTCCAGTGGTTGGTTAAGAAGTGTCTCTTGGATTTTTCTCCCATGGCTGACTTGGAATTGCAGTCCTCAGATCTCAGTAATAACTAGGATTGTAAGTGTGGGATGCTTGTGTTCACTTAAGATATAGTTGGTATACTATGAGTTACTGTTTTAACACTAATTTACAACTCATTGATAATCACAACTCTCATTTCTACCAAATCGATTCATACAGCATGTGACCACTTTAATTTGCTTCCTGTTGTATAGCACAGTGTTTCAAGATATATGTATATTTTGTATAAATTAATATATCATTCATTTGCATAATTAAACAGTATTTCATATTTTGATACATAGTTTTATTTATCAATTCAAAATCATTCATCTATTTACCCAATGATTAGTCAACATTAGCTTATATGTACGTTTTGCTGTTTTTGAGTGTTGCTGTTCTGCCTATTTGTGTACTTGGATTTTTTTTTTGCCAGTCCTGGGGCTTGAACTCAAAGCCTGAACACTATCCATGAACTTTCTCCAGGTAGAGCTCTACCACTTAAGCCACAGTGCCACTTCCGGCTTTTTCTATGTATGTGGTACTGAGGAATTGAACCCCGATCTCTGTGCATGCTAGGCAAGCACTCTACCAGTAGGCCAAACTCATGGCCCCGTGTGTGAGTGTGTGTGTGTGTGTGTGTGTGTGTGTGTGTGTGTGTGTGTGTGTGTATGTGTGTGTGTGTACTTGGCTTTGAGTGGACTCACTGTTGGTTTTTTGGGGGGAGGAGGGAACTGTCAGTCAGTGGGCTTGAACTCAAGGCTTGGTTGCTATCCCTGAGCTATGTTGCTCAAGGTTAGCTGTCTATTACTTTGAGCCGTGGCACCACTTTCAATTTTCTAGTGAGTAACTGGAGATAAGAGTTTAATGGATTTTCCTGCCTAGGCTGGCTTTATCCTGTGCTCCTCTGATCTCGGACTCCTAAGTAGCTAGGATTACAAACATGAGCCAATGTGTCCAACTTGCATGGATGCATTTTGCATTCAGTTATAGCTATACCTAAAACCATAATTCCTAGTTGACTATGGTTTGAATATGAAGTCTCCCCTTTACCCTTCCACCTTCTGCCAAATATGACATTTGCTAGATGAGAGGTAAAGCTCAAATGGCTTTTCAGTTTGTTTTTTATATGCTCATATCTATGGTGGCATATGCCACAATATCTTTTTTTTTTGGACAGGTGGTAGTGGGGAGTTGGGGGTACAGTCTTACTCACTTTTTGCCTAGGTTGACCTTAAACCATAATCTTCCTATCTCTGCATCCTTAGAAGCTGTGGTTACAAGCATAATATACCAACAGGCCTGATGACATATTGCCTTTTATTTTTGCCTTATAACTATATTATTTACTGTCTTCAGCTTGCTTTTTGCTTGTTTTTTGTGGCTTTTCTACCTTTTTTTGAGAGACAGATATAGGTTATTGGTTTGAGATTTCTTTATAGTCTCTTCTTCAACTAATGCAGCTCAGTAATTTTTATTCCAACTAAAACATAATCACAGAAACTTCCTCTGAGGCTGGAAGAAAAGTTTATTTATAATAAATGATGAAGTAGTCTTAGAAAATACGGTTGGATATGAATAATGCAAAATGTGAGAGTGGATATTTCTAAATCAATATATCCAAGCCAGACAGTTTGTTGATTGCATCTGCCTCTTCATGACTTCTTTAGGTAATACTATACAAACAAAAATTACCCTTTTTATTTTATGAGTCTCATTTACTGTTCATAGTACTAGCAATTTTCAGAAAAGAATAGATTTTTTACAAAATTATTGCCCTAGTAAATTAATGTGGCTATATAATTCTATCTTCCAGTTAAATTCCATGGTAAACCCTATTCTTACTGTTACTCTATCTGTTCCTTCTTCAAAACAAAAACATAAATCATATTTTTCAGATTCATCGCATTAAAAATAATTGTATGTATACGACTATTTTCCGCCACATATTTTACCATGCCTAAACATTTTCTATATACATTTCCTACACAGATTATATGTAGTGAGTGTGAACAACATAGAGACAAATGATTACACCATCAACTATAACTATTAATGGCCTCATCATAGGAGCTTAAGTAAGTTTAATATTAAGACAACTGAAAGAATTCTTTTTTTTTTATCATGAGGTTAGAACTCTGGGCCTGGGTACTGTCTCTGAGTTCTTCAGCTCAAGGCTAGCACTCTACCACTTGAGCCATGGTGTCACTTCTGGTTTTCTGGTGGTTGATTGGAGTAAGAGTCTCACGGAATGGAATCCTCAGATCTCAGCCTCCTGAGGAGCTAGGATTACAGGCATGAGCCACTGGCTAAGAATTCTAATTTTAATCTACCAAAAGAGAAATCAGGAAGATGTAGGGTGTAGTAAAAAAACATTAACTACAACTTTTAGATAAGGTATGTTTATGCTTCGAAAATGTCTGAGAATCTAATATGGTTAATACAGTTCATACAGCACCTAATGTAATCTAGTATTATCTAAAGAAAACTAGAGAAACATAGCATCATCATTTCATCAATTGTGAATGAAATGGAATAAAAACACATTAGAGAGAGGGGGGATAGAAAGAGAAATATGATTTTAAGTTTGTAATAGTTAAATGCAAACATTTGACATTTAAAGATTGGTCATCTTAACATTACCTTTGCTGCCTTTCATTTTGGTTAACAAAGCCAATATGATAAAGTAAAATAAAATGCTACAAATATTCAGCAACACTAAGATGCTGACTGTTTCTTCAAATGAAAATGGTTAGTAAAGAAAAAGAAAGGCAGATGTATACAGCCCACTAAAGATGATACATAAATTCTCATGAAACTACAGAAGCTAAACTACCATATTAAACAAATGTTTTGAGGCCAAGAGTATGACCTAGTGGTAGAATACTTCTCTACCATGTTAGATTCCTCAGTACCACATATACAGAAAAAAACAGAAATGGTGCTGTGGCTTAAGCAGTAAAGTGGTAGCCTTAAGACACTTTAGGCTCTGACTTCAAGCCCCAAGACTAGCAAAAAAAAATGCTTTGACTAGCATAATTTCGCTTTTTATAGGCATTTGCAGCTATAGAATCTCCACTATGCACTGCTTTGGTTTCATCTCATAACAGTTTCCATTCTCTTTTCATTTACATCTAAGCGTTTCTAAGTTCCTTTATAATCTCTTCCTTTGCCATTTATATCTATAAGGGGTTGTTCAGTTTCTAGATATTTGTAAATATTGTATTTTTTCCTTTGTCTTAGATTTTTATTGACTAATTCTATATATGTGAGAAAATATAGAGTAGCTTAAAGCATCTTTATTGAGTCTTGCTTTATTATTTTATAATTGGTCTTAAGTGGACAATGATCCATGTACTTGAGAGATGAATGCTTATTTTGTTGCTGATGAGTGGAGTGTTCCATAGATAACTACTGGATTTACTTGACTGATATTGTTGTTTGTGTCTTCTATTTCCTTACCTCTTCTAATTACAGTCTTGTAGTAAGAGATTTATTGCTTTCTGTATTACTGTTGAATTATATATTTCTCTTTTTAATGGTATAAAGTTTTAATTTGTAAGTGTTGAAGTTTACTAAGTAGGTGCTTATTTACTTATAATTATGCTTCCTGTGCTTTCATTATTATCATCAATGTTACTACTAGACTTATTTGTCTATAGTAACAATTTTTGTCTTAAATTCTATTTTGTCAGATATTAGCATAGCCACTTCATTTCTTTTGGTTATTGTGCATGATATGTCCTTTTTTTCCTACCTACTTATATATTTTAATTAGCATCTCTGATGGCTGCATAAGGCTTTAAACTCAGTACTTTCTGTTGCTCATTTTTTTAAAAAAATTAGACTTCTTAGATATGTATATGCAAAATGACTATTCAAAAATTAATGCCTACGAATTTGCTTTTAGCATCTTATGTGCCACATATCTCTTTTTCTATATTTACTTGTCTCTTTTTGGTGTTAAGTAAGTATATTCTAATCAATCATTTTAATTTCCATGTTATTGCTCTAACAGCTTTGTGGAATTATTCTATTAATGTGGCCTTGGAGATTACAATTAACATAGTAATTTATTATGATCTCCAGTCTCTTGGTTCAGCCTAAAAGACTCTATATTATTATTATTATTATTATTATTATTATTATTTATGTTGGTCCTAGGCCTTGAAGTCAGGGCCTGGGCACTGTCCCTGAGCCATTCTGTTAAAGCCTAGCATTCTACCACTTGAACCACAGCTCTACTTTCACATTATATTATTTGATCTAATAAGAGTTAATTCAGTTTTAAGTTACTCAGAAATGTCTTAACTTCTCTTCTAAAGGATATTTTCCTATCTTGTTGTTTTAGCACAATGAATATTTTATTGCACTGCCTTTTAGACTCCATAGTTTAAGATAAGAAATCAGATGTTAAGCCAGGTGGCAGTGACTCACGCCTGTAATTCTAGCTATTCAGGAGGCTGAGATTTGAGGTTCATGGTTCAAAGCTAGCCCAGACACTAAAGTGCAAGAGACTCTTATCTCCAGTTAACTGCTAGAAAAAACAGAAGTGGAGCTGTGGCTCCAGGGGTGGAGTGGGTAGCCTTGAGCTGAAGAGCTCAGGGACAGCGCCCAGTCCCAGAGTTCAAGCCATATGAGCAAAAAAAAAAAAAAAAAAAAGACATTTTTCATTTTTCTCCTAGTTTCAATATGTTGATGACTGTTAGTAAATTTTTCAAGCCTTTGTTGTACTTTTAACTTTAGAATTTCTATTTGATTCTTTGTGTAAAAGAACAAATTATCTTTACTGTTATTTTATATCTGATAAACCATGTGTCTCATATTTATATCTGACTTTCTTTAGTGTGTTGAAAAATTTACAGTAGTTACAGCTATTAAATTCCATATCTGGACTTCCCTTGGAGTAAATTTTAATAACATTTTCCCCTGTTTATTGGCCACATTTTCCTATGTTGCATACCTTTTGTAAGGATTTTTTTGTTGAAAACTGAACATTGTGAATAATTACGTGCTCCAGAAAGTAGACTTCTTTTCCTTAGAGTCATTGTTTTGCTATTTGCTAATTATTCCACTATTTTCCAAGGCTACTTTGCATCTTTTATACTTGTAGTCACAGAAATCTGTTAAATTGATTCAATTTGACTGATTAAACATAAATTTCCTCATATTAATGAATTAATATTTCTTCCCATCTTTACCAAGGGACTTATGTTAGGATATATCATCTATGGTCATTCAGTCAAATGTGATAAATTAGGTATATTGGTCTTTCCTGAGCATTCACATGCCCCTACTCATACATAAAGCCCTGCGTATGTGAACAGCCTTTTAGAGTCAATATATCAGGGATTTCCAAAGGCCAAAAGGAAACCTCATGTATATATTTTCGTGGTATATTTTAGGTTAGACTTTGGCTTGTGCCTCCTGACATCATGGACTCATGCACATATGATTATGATTATGATTATGTAGATTAATATCTCTGAGTAAAAAGCTATTCTCATAGAATCAGATTAATAAGGACAATTTCCACAAGCAAGGAGTGTAGTCCACTAGTACAATGCTCACCTAGCAAGCATGAAGCCCTGGGTTCGATTCCTTGGTACCACTTGATGTAGCTCAAGTGACAGAGAGTTATCCTTGAGAAAGCTCAAGGACCATGCCCAGGTTCTGAGTTCAAGCTCCAGGACTGGCCAAAAAAAGGACACAATTTCCACAAAGAATTATATACAAGGAGTTGCTACAGCATTAATCAAAAACAATTTTCAGTATAACTTTTCGTAGGAAATTCTAAACCCATTCTTCCCATCCCAGGAACTTAGAGGCCTATACTAAGTTACAATGCTGTTGTTTTCCCAAAGCACATAGAGTAAAACATGTAAACATGTAAAACAAAGTAAAACATGACAAAGTTTATTAAACAAAGTTTATGAAAACATAACCAGGTGTTTCACCTTTTCATTGGATTTCTACAAATAGTTGGTTAGTTTCTATAGTTTTGATAGTCTTATTATTATTTTCTAATTTTCTGTTGTTTTCATTGATTTTCTGTAAATGTACATGCAGTCTTACTTCACCATTGTGGAAGTGCTTGTGGTCATAGATTTACAAGTGAAAAACTACTTACAATTTTTTGATATTTGTCACAATGCAGTAAATGCCATATTTACTATATAAAAGGTTTGTAAAATATTGTTCATATGTTGTATTTATAAATTCAAAAACAGACAAATATATGCAGAAATTTAATGAACATCAGGAATTGCTTTTCTAATTGGGAGAGAAACAGACTTTTCAATAATTAACACTGGAGAAATGTCCTAAAATAAGCTAGCATTATGATCTAACATCATTTATAAAAAATAAATTCTACCTGCTTCATGTACGTGTGAGAATAAAACATGAAACTATGCAAGTGTTAGTTGACTAAGAAGCTTCAATGTACAGTATAATGTTGTAATTCCAAAGACCATTCATTTACAGCAAAACAAAGGAAAAAATAACCTACAGAGAGTTAATAAATTCAGCTACATACCCATATATCTGTAAGCTAAAACTCACCATAAATTCTAAACATAACATCTAAAAAACAGCAGGTGACTTGTGTAGAAACGAGATGACTAAGAAAAGAAACAAGAATGAAACGGTTTCCAATGCAAACTTTTTGTGCTTTTCAACATTACACAAAATAGGATTTTACCTGTCCTCTACAATTAAAATTAAAAAATTAAAAGTAACTAAAGTCTGCTACATTTTTCATTTGCTGTTTTTACTGTTCTATTCCTGTTATGTGGTTATTATCTGTAAGAAAAAACTTAAGAAAGTAATTATTTGATGAGGTTATGCATTTATAAGTTAAAATTCCTTGAAATTCAGTTGTAAAACCAATAATTTGCTAGGTCTTGGTTGGTGGCTCATGCCTGTAATACTAGCTACTCAGGAGCCTAAGACTGAAGTTTGTGATTTGAAACCAGCTGGACAGAAAAGCCTTTCAGATACCTATCTCTAATTAAGCAGCAAAACATCAGAAATGGAAGTTGTGGCTCACATGGGACACCAGCCTTGAGCCAAAAGGCCAAGCAAGAGCATAAGGCCTTGAATTGATACCTATATAAGCTCCAGTATCAACACACACACACACACACACACACCCCAAATCAATAATTGATTATATCATCAAGTAGCACATTTTTTTATCATGAATATATTTTATATCATGTATCCAAAAAATTCCTTCCATTTATTATAATATGTTGATTTAAATATCTCTTCTTTCTTCATCTTAGTCAACTTCATAGCAGCTTACCCATGGGTGGTTAATGTGATGTAAACAAGGAACCATCAGTGATTTCGTCTCTGACACACAGACACACAGGCATGTCCACATAGGGAGAAGGGGGAGAACCAGGGCATTTAGCCTCTGTACACTGAGGCTTACCAATATTATTATTTTAAGCTATACAGTTATCATATTGATTCTCCACTGTGTTTCTATTACCAGTTGATAGATGGCTGCTACAATGTTGACTTCAGACAAGATTTTGAGGCAAGAAGCAATATCCCTGTTTTTCCTGAATTAGACTTGATGCATTCTCTGACATATGGAACTTGAAGCTCAGCAAGCTGACAACACAAGCATACATAGTTTGTATGCTCGTCAGTTAAAATAGAATAATCTCTAGGTGTTCTCTTATAGTTGAGTAAAAATTGAACTCTTCAAGGAGAGTTTCAACATATGCAGTATAACCATACTTAATTGATATGCTACAGTATTTTATTTATAATAGCTTATTTACTTTATTCATGTAGTAATATGTGCTAAAAGACAGGAAGGATTATAAACAATTGCTTCCAACATTATGAGATGGGTAAATAGGTAAAATGAAAAAGGTTTACAAAAATTAAAAACATTCTAGGACAGGGTTCTGGTTCAGCAATATAATGCTAGCAATTCAGAAAACTGAGCTCTAAGGATAGTGGCTGGGAGTCAATTGGGGCAGACAAGACTAAAAACCTCTTACCTCCACTAAAAAGCTGGCTCAAAAGGCATCTCTTGGGTGGTAGAGTGTTGATCAGGACTAGGAGGGCAAGGCCTGGAGTTCAAGTCCAGTAATGGAATGTACACATGCACATACACACATACACACACACACACACACACACACACACACACACACACACAAATATAAAACAAAATCCTTTACACATTCTAGATGATATAGACTGACTATTGAGACTAGGTCATTCAGAAATATAATGTTACGAGGATGCATAAAATAACAGTTTTTGACACTGGAAATGGAAGTGAGAATAAAACCGGTTTCTGCGTGCAAGGTATCATATACTGTTAGGTAGTTATAAAGGTTAGGAAGAAAATTATGACAGTATTGTGACCAGAGAAAGGCTGTTTTCACAAGAAAGAATTATGAGGAAATAAACTTGGCCAGGTACGCCGATGACATGAGGAAATGATCTGTGTGAACATCTGGGAGAAGATTGTTTCTGGTAATAGTTAATGTGAATAAAGATACAGAAGTAGGAGAATGTATTCCCTTTGCTATCAGGTCAACAAAGTGTCATGAGCAAGGAGAAAAGTGGCAGAAAATGGGAGTATGGAAAAATTCAGTCACAACAAGGTTCTAATGAGCCACAGGAAGCATTTACAGCCCTTTTGTAAGCACTGGGAAACGTACTGGACACCCTGCAAAATTCTTTCTTGTGAAAACAGCCTTTCTCTGGTTATTCTGGCTACTGTGGGGAGATCTATTTGTTCTCCACAAGCACATGTGGGAGTTCAGGACAATGGATCTAGCAAAGAAATCTGAGAAGGAAAAGTCAGGCAGTTAAAAGAAATAATAATGTCTGTTATTTCCTCCAAACCCTTTTTTGTGTGCAGACATGATATGGCAAATTCCAAGTTAAAAATATATGCATATCAAGAAAATTGAGTGAGAAGAGGTGAAGGGGTACACAGAGAGGTGGGACATGGGAAGGATTACATTGTATTGAGCATGCTTTTAGGATGACTTCAGTGTCTCTGAAGTGCAGGGCCTTACATGCCCAGAAACTTGAAGCCCCCGGAAGGATCTCCAGAGGCCAAGGATCAATGCAAATTGCAATGAGTCGTTTATTGACGAACTCGAGCACGGGTCTCTGCACACTGATAGTAGAGTGCAGACCAGAGGCCCCGAGCCCAAAATTACAGCACCTTTTGTACATTCTTTGGTAGGGGGAAGGCCCCGGTAAGCATTAGTAACGAATCGATACACCACGCGGGAAAATTCTAGCAAACTTCTAGAAATGATGGGCACAACACAAAGTGGGAAAGTGGCCGAGGCTAATCATTGGTCGGGCTAGCGGGCTTTGAACTGATTGGACGGAACCCCTATCATGATCCATGGTAACGGGCTTGCGATTGCCCTAGTTTGCTGACCCCTGCAAGTCTGACCTTGTAGGTTCCAGATGGCCCTTGAAGCCCCAGGCCTAGGTGGAGGGTCTGGAATGTGTATACTCCCGACCAGAGGGTAACTCGTGCTCCAGATCCGGGAGTGTCTAGGGCCCAAGGGCAAGGGGGTGGTTGTAGATTAATCACAAGAACTGCTGTTACCTTCTTCAAGGTTATAGCAAGCAAGTATACAGAAGCAGAAAGGCAAGTTAAAGAAAATACAAATTCAATACAAATTCAAAAATGCAAATGGCTAGCACAGGTTCATCAAAAATATTGATATTTTTCTATGCTCCTCATTCCCCCCTTGTCTTTGGTACTGAGTCAAATCTTTGCCTATTTACCTCAGTACAGACGTGGGGTTATACCAGGTGTGTAGGATCATCAGTTTTATAATTCTGATCCTCTTTGTTTTACTAAGGACATCATTGCATTAATTACACATGGGCCAATCAACAGTAGCAGTAACATTAAAATAATCACCAGTGGGCCAATAATGGCTGAGATTAGAGAAGTTGCCCAGGGGGACCAGCTGTACAGCCTCTCATCTCATCCTTGGGACCCCTGTCTCCCTTTCTTGCTCATCTAGTCTCCTCTTTACAGCTGCCAGACTATCTTTTATTACCCCGGCTTGGTTTGCTCAAAAGCAACATTCTTTTTCCAGGGTGACACTCGATCTCTAGGAACAATATCTAGTCCTCTTCTGTTCTGGAGGACAACTTTAGCTAGGGACCTCAGTGAGTCAATGATCTTGTCGACTGACTTATGCATACGTCTCGGGTCAGCATCTGTTTGGGACCCAAGAATGTCAAAGTCCATTTTTCTGGGAGTCTGAAAGTCCAGGATTCTTACAAGCCGTCTTCACCTAGGAGTGATGAACCCAGTAGCTCTTTCCTGCTACCTTTACAGTGGTTGGATTGCTGGGAATCACAGCGCAGGTTCACTTGAGTGTCAGGGTACTGGAAACCAGATGATGAACATGTCCTCAAATCAATTTGTAAGACCTGTAAGGACTGGATTGAATCATGATTAACAATGCCAGCTGAGATAACACATGACTTGTGGGGGGGGCAACAATTGTTATTTGTTTAGAGGAGCATACAGTGTGCCCTCCTAGTTCTGCACCCAAGAAAACCCTCGCAATTAGGAAATATACATCCAAGCATAGCGACCCCCCCACATCAGTGCACTCTATTTACATTACTGCATTAACTGCATACCAACTTTACTCAAAACACACTCAAACCTTCTATAACTTAATTCCTTTCAGATCTTAAACCATCAACTCCTCTCCCAAAACCTTTACTAACCTTTCTCTCTTTTTCATTTGACTATAGCCCTCATTTACATTTGCACCTCTCACCTCTAGGCTGTTCAGCACTGGATGGAAAATTCCCTTCACCCATCCAGAGTCACCATAATGGCTGCAAAACCCTAGGGGACTTTGAACTTAGCACAGATAGAATGTCCCATCACCAAGGGTTTAGTTCCAGTCCTCTCAGGAAGCTGCTGTGGAGTGGTGGAATCAGGCAGGACAGGATGTGTGGCATCAACCTTGTCTCTCAGCAGCTCCAATGGAATGTCACACCTCCTGCTGGGTCGCCTGCAAATTTCTGCACAGACTGCTTAGAGAAGCTTACCCTAAGGCCTGACTTGGGTGAAGTCTCCCAATAATTTCCTGGTTGCTTTTTCTGAGCACACTTATTGTTGCAGGCTGGGACCCCATCGGTTTTTAAGACAGTATAGGGCTGAGATTCTAAAGGAATTCCAGGGTGACAACTTTCAGTAACCAGATTTTCTTTAAACGAGGCTAGGATTCTCTAGACAGGTATAGAAGACTTGAACCTGTAGCCATTCCCCACAAGTGCAGTCTCCACTCTTGCACATCTGTTACTACTCTTTTCCATACCTCTAATTTATCCTGTCTCACTTTCCAAAAATGACTCTGGTCCCTTCATCTTAAGGGGAGTTGATGGGCGAAGATTCATCTTCTATAACTTCTTCAAGCTGACTCAGGGGCGTTGTCTCTGTACTTGACTGGGGACCTTAAAAAGCTTAGCCTATTTTAACAAGGGGTTTCCAGGATTAGCTATCAGGAACAATGATTTGCTCCAAACTAGAGATCATATTCAACATTTAACAATTGCACAAACTTTCTTTGGCTACAATAGTGTAGCTTACTTAGCACCCATTTGCAAAGGCATTTTCTTGATTGTCTGGGGAACTTAATCCCTGCGACACCAACAATGCCTCAGTTACCTATGTAGGCCTATATACAGATCAATGGGGACACAAGCCTCAGATCCACAAACTTTGCTGAAATTGTGGCTGGTGTCAAATCAAACTTCGCTCAGTTAGGGCTTTAAACTACCCACTATCACAGAAGATTGACAAGTTCCTGCCCAGTTATGAAAGGCATGGGCGTTAGTAAGGCATGCTTACAAACTATTCTATGACCTCCAGGCTCTGATTAATATTGAATGGCCAAGCACAAGTGACTTTAGGATCTGACACCATCCCTGCTCTTCAAGCAGTGGCTTACTGCATCTGGATGCTTCATTGTCCCAGTAGTGTCTCTCCACACAGGGATAAATGTCCCATTGGCATTTCACTTTGTTGGTTGCTGGACTTGAACTCAGGGTCTGGGCGCTGTCTCTCAGCTCTCCAGCTCAAGGCTAGCACCCTGCCACTTTTGTTTTTCTTTAAAACAGAAGAGAGAGATGAGATGTTCAGTGAGGAAAGACTTCCTCTTCCATGGGAAGGGTGGAACAAGTACATGGGAAGAGAAGTTGCACATTGTACATATTAAATATTTCATGAGTCATTGTAAAATCGCTATTTTTATGATTATAAGCATTCATAAACCCATATTTCTTGAAACTAATAATTAAAATCAATAATTTCCCAGGTGCTGGTTTCTCATGCCTCTAATCCTAGTTACTCAGGAGTCTGAGATCTGGTTCAAAGTCAGCACAGGCAGGAAAGTCCATGAGACTCTCATCTCCAATTAACCACCACAACTCCAGAAGTGGAGCTGTGGCTCAAGTGGTAAAGCACTTATCTTGAGCACAAAAGCTCAGAGACAGCACTCAGGCCCTGAATTCAAGGCAGTAGACTGGAAAAAATCAAACAAACAATAATAACAAATGCTCAAAGGAATAATAATTTTTTTATCTCTAGTTGTTGTTGTTGTTGTTGTTTTGCCAGTCCTGGGCCTTGAACTCAGGGCCTGGGCACTGTTATTGGGCTTTCTCAAGGCTAGCACTCTACCATTTGAGCCACAACATCACCTCTGGCCTTTTTTTTTTTTTTTTTTTTTTTTTACATATGTGATACCAAGGAATCAAAGCTGGGTTTTTGTGCATGGTAGGCAGGCACTCTTAACACTAGGCCAAACTCCTAGCTTTGTATTCTCATTTCTTGAGAGAGAGGTAGCCAACCAAGTATGTAAAAATAAAAAGATACATTCTAGCTGCTGCAAATGAGGGAAATCATGTAACCTATATTTCTCTGGGTCTGGCTTTCTTTGCTTAATATATTTTCCCCTCAAATCTTTCAATTTCCTTACTAATGGTATAATATCATTCTCTCTGATGGATTGGTAGAATTCCATTTCCTCAATCCATTCATCTGCTGAGGGGCATTTGGATTGTACTGACTATACTGAACAAGAATAAAATACTCAGGTGTTTGAAAATCAGGGTCAAATGAAAAATGACTATTTAGGTAGGCCTGTTTTTTTGCTTTTAATATAGGAATCCTAGACTCCTGAATAATCATCTTTATTTTATTCCTGTCTCCTGCCTCTGATGCGACTTATGTTTCCAGCTGAATTCCAATCCTGCTGTCCTGCTTTCCTGGCTAAACTTCTTTATGTTGG
Source organism: Megascapheus bottae (assembly GCF_031878675.1). Taxonomy (NCBI): domain Eukaryota; kingdom Metazoa; phylum Chordata; class Mammalia; order Rodentia; family Geomyidae; genus Megascapheus; species Megascapheus bottae. Next base: position 4,359,868 of record NC_143520.1, on the reverse strand, counting down.
ATCAATTTTATTGTGTTGTGCTGATACTTGATCAGCCTTGAAGAAGTATGACAGAGGCTATCACTAGTCCACACGGTACACCTTTGTTCTGAAGTATGCATGCAAATGAAGATGAAGTCAATATTTGTCACAGGATTTCTTATACAACTGCTTCAGAAACAGATTTAACATGAGGTGAATTAACAGTAATCTTCATAAGACTCTGCCTAGGCCACTCTGAAGGACCAGAGATATGTTCACATGTTTGTTTCATTTTATATTTACAAAGGAAGAGCTTTAATCATATTCCACTCCCTTGAAACCAACTGGTGTGCTTCTAACACTTTTTCTTCCTGTATGCCAATGATTGATGTTTTGGGTAGCTCCAGGAATTTCAGCTAGAGGGATGGGTAGAAGTAGATTTGGCAAAGCCCCATGACTCATACAAAAAAAGTAGAATTGGCAATGCATTTAGCATGAGTAGACTTAGATTTTCGTTGATTAAAACTTAGATAACCTTCCGTAGGTGTGGGATACACAGGAAGATTTGGAAGTATTTATTTGCCTGATGTCACACCAGGAAGGTTCAGGAATGAAGGTCCAGCTAATGTGAACAGGTCCTATTGCAGCCTAATGTGGGCAAAGGAGGAAAAATAAAGGTGGAATATAGAGCGTTAAGTAGTCTGTGGCAAACTTTTACAAGCAGCAGGAATATATAATTTTAAGCCTAGGATTTTGTTCTCATGACACCAAATCTGAACAAATATTCTCTTCTGTCAGGAATATTCCTGATAATGAATGCATGTAATAACAAACATAATATGCATTTTATATTTTAAGTCATAGGGTGTTTGTTTAAATTTCTAGTGTGAGGGCACAAGTTGAAGACATTGTCAGAAAAACTGCACTCTTCTAAATATGAGAAACCATGTTTTATATACCTTAATTATCAATAATAAAAACATATCTCCATCAACCATGCTAGAGGAGAGGCTGACATATGCTTATGTTTTCTCTATGGAAAAAAGTTATTATAAAATCATGGTCATATGAAAAATAACCAAAAGTAATTTAGCTAAACATCACAGTGTAAAAAATTTAGATTTATATATATAAGATTTTTTTAGAAGATATGAAATATATCTTTAATGAATTTCCATATCTCTGCTTTCTTTTTTTTTCTTTTTTGTTTTTTATTGTAATTAGTAAAAGGGTTACATGATATTTGCAGATAGAAGGTGCATTAATTCACATACATTGATACCCTTTCACATGTCTTGGTACCCATTTCCCTCCCCCTCACCCCCCTCCTGTCTTGGTTTTCCCCCCTTCCCTATCAAATTTCAAATAGCCAAATACAAATAAATTCAATATATCAAATAACAAAGTGAGATACTATACCAATATGAGATAACCAAGGGATAGCAAAGGAGATGAGAGACAACATAGTACATTAAGGACAACAATTATTCATTATATGGCTTTTGTTTCAATATCCTGGAGGTCCTTTCAATTAGCTTCACATTATATGGCCTTATGTATCAAGATTTTGCTCTATTGCAGATCTCTGCTAGTAGAGCCCAAGGTTTCTACTGATTATGACAAATGAGAGAAACCATTGAGCCTAAGTTCCTTTGAGTCTGGCTTACTTCACTTAATATGACTTTTTCTAAGTCTTTCTATTTCCTAATAAATGGGGTGATGTCATTCTTTCTGACAGCAGCATAGAATTCCATTGTGTACAAATACCACAACTTGTTGATCCACTCATCAACTGAGGGACATCTGGGTTGGTTCCATATCTTTGCTATGGTGAATAGTGCTGCAATGAACATTGTTGTGCTAGTGGATTTAGTATGTCCTTGTTTCTGGATGGTTGGGTAAATGCCAAGTAGTGGAATTGCTGGGTCATAGGGGAGTTCTATGTTTAGTCTTTTGAGGCACTGCCACACTGCTTTCCATAGTGGTTGAATGAGTTTGCAGTCCCACCAACAGTGTAGTAGTGATCCCTCCTGGCCACATCCCCTCCAGCATCTGTTGTTATTCGTTTTCCTGATCCTGGCCATTCTAACTGGAGTGAGGTGGAATCTTAGAGTTGTTTTGATTTGCATTTCTTTTATGACCAGAGATGTTGAGCATTTCTTCATGTGTCTATAGGCCATTTTTCTTTCTTCTTCAGAGAAGACTCTCTTTAAGTCTTTGGCCCATTTTTTAATGGGATGGTTGTTACTATATATAAGATTTTTATCATGCTATTTTCTAGGAATGTATAAATCTAAACTTGTTTGGCCTTTTAGAATTTGTACATTTATGAGTTTTTGTTTCAAATAAATGTTTGGTAACAAATTCCATATTTGTGATTTTACATTCTGTTTTATAAAAGAAATATCTAAAGCATAGCTTTATGTCTGATAAAACCTGGATATGGCATTTGTTCATATTTTCTAACAAATTTCTGCCTTAGTTTCTGGTGAGGTGACAATTGCTTTACCATCCCCTGAATAGTGATTGTTCTGTTAGCACAGATTGGCAAGGTCATCTGGATAGTCTGGAAGTATTAGGTCTGTGAAACAATCAGTGTGATCACATTTTTCTCACTTCTGCCAACTATGACTGCATAGTGTTATAGGAAATTATGGTCTCTGGTAATCATGGTATGAGTGGTTTCATTTGTGTGTTTTAATTTTACTTTTTAAAAATTTTATTTTACTATCCAGGTAAAGTATAGAGGAGTTGCAGTTACATTTCCCAGATAGTAGGTGCATTACTTCTCACACATTGATACCCCTTCTTATGTTTTTGTCCCCATTTCCCTCCTCCCACCCCCTCCCAAACATCTTATTTTTCCCCCTTCCCTTTCCTATTTCAAATAAAGAAATAAATGTATACGGAATACACCAGGTAACAAAGTCAGATACAGTAACAACCTGAAATTAACTGTAAGGGAAAAAAAAGAAGAGAAATAACAGTATACTAACAACAATTATCACACAAGATAAAGCTCTTGTTTCCTTATCCTGGAGATCCTCTCATCCTATATGACCTTATGTAACTAGGTTTTGAGCTACTGTGATCCTCTGCTAGGAGAGTCTTAGATGTGAACTAATTATTACAAATGAGGGAAAGCCATGTTCCTTTGGGTCTGGCTTACTTCACTTCATATGATTTTTTCCAAGTCTTTCCATTTCCTTATGAACTGGGCCATGCCATTCTTTCTGATGGCAGCATAGAATTCCATTGTGTACAAATACCACATCTTCTTGACCCAATCATCTACTGAGGTGCATCTTGGTTGGTTCCATATCTTTGCTATGGTACATAATGCTGCAATAAATATCATTGTGCCAGTGTATTTAGTATGTCCTTGTTTCTGAGTGACTGGGTAAATGCCAAGGAGTGGGATTACTGGGTCATAGGGGAGCTCTATGTTTAGTCTTTTGAGGAACTGCCATACTGCTTTCCATAGTGGTTGAACAAGTTTGCACTCCCACCAACAGTGTAGTAGTGATCCCTCCTGGCTACATCCCTGCCAGCATCTGTTGTTATTAGATTTCTTGATAATGGCCATTATAACTGAAGTGAGGTGGAATCTTAGAGTTATTTTGATTTGCATTTCCTTTATGGCCAGAGATGTTGAGCATTTCTTTATGTGCCAATAGGCCATTTTTTTTTTGCCAGTCCTGGGCTTAGGCTCAGGGTCTGAGCACTGTCCTTGGACTTTCTCAAGGCTAACACTCTATCACTTGAGCCTCAGCCCCACTTCTGGCTTTTTTCTATGTATGTGGTACCGAGGAATCCAACCCGGGTCTTCATGCATGCTAGGCAAGCACTCTACCACTAGGCCAAACTCCCAGCCCCAACCAATAGGCCATTCTTATTTTCTCTTCAGAGACCTCTCTCAAACCACAGATCTATGGCCACCTAATCTTTGATAAGGGAGCCAGAAATATAGAATGGAAGAAAAACAGCCTCTTCAACAAGTGGTGCTGGCAGAACTGGTTAAGCACCTTCAGAAAACTAAAGTTGCAACCTTTATGTTACCTTGCACCAGGATTATTCCAAATGAATCAAAGACCTCGAGGTAAAAGCAGATACCCTAAAAACTTTAAAAGATGGAATAGAAGATGCACTAGGTCATCTTGGCACAGGTTGAAACTTTCTTAATAAAGACCCAGAAACACAACAAATTAAAGTTTGGACAAATGGGACTGCATTAAACTGAAGAGCTTCTGTATGGCAAAGGACATAGCTAGAAAGTTAAATAGAAAGCTCACAGAATAGATCTTCACTTCACCATACAACATACAAAGGCTTCATATCTAAAATATATCTAACAGATAAAAAATTGAATCTCTCCAAAACAAATCTTCAAAGAAACAACCACCCCATTAAAAGATAGGCCAAAGACTTTAGCTGTACTTTTTCTATACTTTGCTTCATTATTCTCAACTCCATCACATATCTTAAAAACTGTGCAGAGCACAGTCCAGTTAGTTCCTGGACTGGAGTAGTTACTATCACAGTATAGCAAGGATCATACTGAAATTGTGGTATCAAATTTTTAAATGTTTTACAGGTGATTCTATATAGACCTGCTTCTGTGGTGGAGTGTGACCTACTTTTCTAGCTTAGAAATCAAATACCATGAGTCTCTGTCTCTGAGTATAACCGTGAAGAATCTGTTGACATTCTCCGAGTGAAATCAAGATTGTGGGATTCTGCATTATTGAACTGAGAGGTGCAACGATATCTGGTAAAAAGGATATCAAGAGGAGTAAGCAGATACATTATATTATTGGATAACATGAGATCATCTGTTACATCATCACTTTTATCCTGTCTATGGCTGGGATGAGAACAAGATGGAGATAAACATATGAAATACAGGAACAGGAAAGTCATTGATGTGAAACCCTTTATTACCTCAGTCCTCTTATGCAGGCTTCCTAATGTTCCAGTCTATCTAGTAAGTCGGCTGCAGAAGTCTGATTCTATTTGCTCAGGATGTTTTCATGACATAACCACCTAGCCTCAGCTACCTCATGTCTCTTTCTACATTTCCATTTTCCTTTTGCTTATGAGTTTTCTCTTGGTACATTTTTTTAACATTTATAAACACTTGGTGATAGTTATATTTTCACACTTTAGTTTCTTGTGGGTTACTTGTCTTGGAATCTCGGGGAAGTCATTCACCCTGTATAAAGGAAAAATAGAGCCTGCTGCTTTTTTCAGTACACTATACAGAGTCTATAATAGTGTTAGCAAGGGACTCTAATCACCAAAGCTAAGAAAGATGGCAGAAGCTTCTGCTGAACAAAGACACAGAAGCACAGGAGAAGAAGGCATGAAGGCAGCCAAATACACACACACACACACACACACACACACACACACACACACACACACTTGTAAAGAAAACAAGCCAAGATTGATGATATCCTGCAAAGTAAGCCAGCTGCCCTGGAAAATCCCAAGGTCTCAAGATTCCCCAAATTCTGTCCTCTTCCTCACTACCCCTCCCAATTCTTGTCATGTGTTTTAAGCTCAGTAATAAGATCTATAAACAGCCTTTCTGCTTCTATATCTCCTATACGTTCTGGTTTATTCTCAACTTCTAAAATGATCTTAATGTACTTATTTCTGAATTACCTTACCAAATTATTTTCCTATTCTGATGTGCTTCCAACTAAAATTAGACTACTTCTTTTTCTTCATAAGGTTTACCTCCCAGAGCTCTGCCCTTAATCCTAAACAATTTCCTCTATCTTCCTTATTAGATAAACTACACCTTCCAGGAATCTTCTTAAATGTTAATTCCTCTAGGAAGAATTTCTCCAGCAAGTGATCTTCAGCTGATTCTTTCCTGACCAGCTTACATATAGTATTGAAGATATCACTGCCATTGTTTTATTGCTGTGTAATGAGACAGGAAATGCCATAACAACAGTGGTCAGTGGTTTGCAGGACAAATGTGCATGTAAGGTACTCAGTATTACTGATTTATTACTTTTTACTGATATATTAACCAAGTGGCTAGAGAAATTAAGAAACAAAGAAAGGCAGATTTTGCCAATTGCTGATAAAATGCATGCAGACTGCCTTCCTCATCCACAGTTTCTACATCAGGCAATTTGCCCAACTGAGGATCAAAAAAATGAGGAAAATCTGACAATTTTTTAAAAATAGAACTTAAATTTGCTTGATGAACAAATGAAATGATGGGCAGGTACACTTTTCTGTAGCCTCCTACAATTTCACAAATCCTCAGTCTCTACAGTACTTGTTTGAGTACCATTTACATTGTATATTGTGTCCTGTACATATTATGATTTATGCCTCTGATGTTGCCTCTGTACTGAACAGATGAAGCTTTGATTTCCATTGTCCTTATTCAATATAAACACTATAGCATAACCGATTTAAACAGCATTTGAATTGTATGATTCCTAAAACAGTTACTCAAGCATTTTTCCCTTCCCACTCCTGCAAGATGTAGAAGCTCCATCTTCAACTAACCACAGTCTCTACTCACACACGCAGGGTCCTGTTGTTGCTAATTCTCTGAATTAATACCATTTATAAAGAAGATTACAAATTTTCAGTTTTATTTTAATTGGACAACCCCCCCCCCCCAGCCCCAGGATTCTCCTTCTAAGCCCTTAATCCTTGTTAGGGCAAAACCATAATGGAAGCAATGAGGGACACATATCTATTAGAAAAAAATTCAGATAGACAGTATCTGTGTTTACATTAATTAATTGCAATCTAATGATTTGTATCTAGAATTAGGGAAATGATATCGGTTTTAAATTTAATCTGAGAACAATACACATATTTAGACAAGAAATGTAAACAGTATTGTAAGATTGAGTGAAAGCATACTATATATATATATATCATTATATAATCAGATATGTAAAATCTTATAGTATACTGGATTTAAGGCTGATCCTCCTGAACTGAGAGATGAACTATCTAGGATCTTCTTTTGTTTATCTGAGTGAGCTATCATCTTCCTTTTGTTCTTCACTCTGTCTTCAAGGAGAATGGATAGAAAACAGCCTCAACACATATAGATCCGTTTGGAGTAAAGGGGGTAGAATACTTAATGCGAAGTATGAAGACTTGATGGTTTTCAACTTGCTCTATGGACACACATCAAGACTTAGCTGTGTTCTGAGACTTGGAGGCCAGAATTGATACAAAGCAGGGTGATGCCCAGAGTGCTTCCTGTGCTGTGAGAAATGATACCTTTTGCTCTAATCCAGACATTGTGTATCTTCTGTCAGCATTATAAAACACACTACATATTACTTTGTAAGCCATTGAAAAGACTGTAGCTCTTCAGAGGCCTTAAACTTTACACTATGAGCTTAACCATGGAGTAAATAAAAGCAAAGACAACCACAAAAAGAAATTACTTAAGTGAATATTTTGTAGAAAGAAATATTTAAACATCTACATTTTAATGCATTTACATTTCACTGATAGGACACGTAACAAAGTGATATGATAACATTTCGTATACAACATTTTGGTAAAAATTAAAATGGCCCTGGGAGCCAGATCTATAGAAGAGATAGAAAAACAGGCATTCTGTTGCATTGCTGGTGGATGTGAAAAGTAAGATTGTGCTTGTTTGTGTCTCCCTAGTCAGCCACTCTATTTTCTGAATCTGTCAGTGGAAGTGGAAGTGACTCATACTCTGTACACACACACACACACACACACAGACACACACACACATACACACACACGAGCTATGATTATTTGTTTGTGTATATGTATATGCACCTAACTAGAGAGAAGTTGCTATTGAAGCATTTTTTTTCCAAATTGAAGCTGGGAAATTATCTGACGATCTGGGTGCTCTTTAGTAGAATAATGTTTAAGTACATGTAGTTTACCCATGTCAAGAAATGGGGTGCCATTATGAGAAAATAAATGCTGGATGAGTAAGTGCTAACATAAATTGATATCCAATGGGACAAAAGAAATTTTAGATGTATTATAAGAAATAATTATTATAAGAAATCATTTCTTTTTTATTTTTTCTATATATTTTTATTATAATTAATAGAAGGGTGAAATCATTTCTTTTTTTATAAGAAATCATTTCTTTTTTATTTACAGAATGTGAGTGTGTGTGTGTGTGTGTGTGTGTGTGTGTGTATGTATATAAAAGCTTATGGTACCTGTTACAATAAGCAAGTGAAGACTGAATATACTTTTTAATCAAAAGATGCCTGCGAATTGACTTTCCTTCCATTCTCTGAGAGACAAATGACTTATATTGAATTAACATCTCAGTCTCAATATTAGGCTCTCCAGAATATTGGGGAAGTTTTAGAATCAGACAGACTAAAACTCCCAAGTGATTGGACACTGGCTGAAGACTAAACCAGTCATTCATTCTAAGCTTCCGTTTTTGTGTCTGCTAGAGCAGAAACAATAGTAGTGCCTAATACACATCTTAAAAGAAATTAATTTACCAGAAACATATGACATGTTAGCATAGTCCTTTTTGTCAGGGAAAATGATGATATTTAACACTTACATGGTATTTATTATCTGATTTGAATTCAATAGACGAGAATGGCCATCTGGGTTGTTTTGTTTTATTTTGTTTTTAACTTTTTTGAAATACATAAGCTTACCTAGCTGGCTGAGAATACATAAAAGATACCTCAGATATTCACATATTCAATATTTTTCTACACAAGCCCCTTTAAATAGCAAATGAACCAGGTCTTGTGTACCTGTAAAGCAAATGGATGCTTGTGATTAGTTCTGCTCACTTTCAGGGAAGGATGCTAAGACCGAAGCCAGTACATGCTTGATGGGTTTTATAAAAAAGGGAATCTCTGGTAATGGAGTTTGAAAGCATTAGCATGTTTTCACTTCACCACCTAATAAGAGCAACCATGTTTTTACAGACAAAAAATAGTTACCGCACACCTTTCTTAGCTAAACGCTGTAGTTTCTTGTTAAATTGAATGCAATGAATCCCTTCACTAATATTTTAAAGCATTTATTCAGGCTTTTATTATAAGACATCAGGAAAACAAGCTAATCATACTATTTAGAATCTGCTTAAGTATTTCCACTGTGGAAGATTGAAGTGTAAAAGATGTTTACAGTCCTCTGTTTCTCTTTTGAATCTTTACCATGTGCACATCAAGCAAGATCAGGAAAGATTTGTTTTGTTTAGGATTGCATAGACCACCAGCAGATGGTGGTTTAGAATTAATCAGAACTCTGATTACGTTCTCTGAAGCTACACAAGTACTAATGATTTCCCTGCCAGCATTTAATGAATATTTCCTTTGAAATGGTAGTCTCCATTTCTTCATTCACATGCTACAATTTTTGGTCAGCAGCTTAAATAAAATGTGGCAATTTGTTTTCAAAGCCATTGGAGTGACAGCTATAGAGGATAATGAAATGATTAATGATAACTTAAAATTAGAATGTGGAAAGTTGATAAGCTAAAATATAAACATAAAGAGACATCCCAGAAATTTACATGTCTTTGGGTGTTGAAATTACTGTATGTACCAACCGAAGTCCCCAAGAGAAGGAGATGTACCCTAGAAGCTGTCTCTGCACTCAAGGACTTGAGCAAGACCTTGAAACAAAGGATGAAAGACAACACTGGAATCAGATGAAGTAAAAAGAGGATGTAATTACAACAGTGTAACAATGATCAACCCTTTTCTAAAAATTATTATACACATGATATTTTATTTCAACTGTTCCTTTTGTGGCCTAAAATCATGGCAAATAGTCTGCCTTGATCATACTCCCTTTCAAATGAGATTACCAATAGGTATTTTGAGGAAAGACCTATATGCAGGAGAGCTAAAATATTATTATGAAGTGCTAACAAAGTGAACAAGGATTTCAAGAGTAGAATGCCATCTATTTTCTTAGGACTGGAAGGTGAAAGATGCTGTATAAAATGTATCCCTTTGCAATAAAATGTTTGACTTGGGAGGATACTATCTTAAGTACTATGAAGAATAAGTGAGCAAAAAAGTTAGTACAATACCACCTAGTGAGCTTTCAAGTAGCATGACCTTTATAGCTCTTGCATACTTTCTTTAGCTTCTGACTCTTTTTCTTACTCTTTTCTTTTCTTTCTTTCTTTTTTTGCCAGTCTTGAGCCTTGAACTCAGAGCCTGGGCACTGTCTATGAGTCTTCTCAAGGCTAGTGTTCTATCATTTGAGCACATTCCCAGTCCTTTTTTTCTTATTCTTAACATATTGGTAATTGAAGTACCACTATCATAGGATTGTTTTGAGAAAGTGATTTTAATTTCTGGAAATCTTTTATAAATATATTTGGCACATGTGAAATAAATTGCCTTGTTTATCAGAAGCTAGAGAAATGAAGGCAAATAGTAATATGGCAGCCATTCATTAAATGTCATAATTTTATATTTCTTGCCTCTAAGCTCCCAAAACAGAAGCTGGGATTCTGGAGCCCTTTCATCTAGTGAATCCTGAATGGTCCAGATACATAATAGTGTGGTCCTAGAGATTTAAGGAGAAAGAACAGAAATAAGAAATCACAGCAAACACCGGGAGATAGATAACCCAGTCAACAGGAAAGAATTGGCCATTCTTAAGTCACTGGGCCAGCAAGAAAGTTGGGTTCATTAGGGACAGGAAAAGGTAGAAGTTCTCAGCCTGTGTTTTGGAGTGGTATTTCATCCTGACTGGTCAGAGGTGTGCTTCTAAAGTCATCAAGCACAGCATTATGCTACATATGTGTGTGCTTGCACATGTGCATGTAAGTGTGTATGTGTGTGTGTGTGTGTGTGCAGGTCATGGATTAAAACTCAGGCTTTGTGTGCTGTTCCTGAACTTTTGTGCTAAAGTCTAGCACTCTACCAATTAAGCCACAGCTCTGCTTCTGTGTTTGTTGTTGTTATTGTTGGTTAATTGGAAATCAGAGTCTCATGGACTTTTCCTGCCTGGGCTGGCTTGGAACCATGATCATTGTATCCTAGACTCCTGTGTAGCCAAGATAACAGGCATTAGCCACTGACTCCCGGCTAGCATTACACATTTGGTCAATCAATAAATGGGTTTGATTACTGTCAGGATGAACAGTGAACTGATCATTCCTGTGTGTAGCCTGAGAATGACAATCCTTATGTTTAGCTCATAGACACAGTCAGTAGTTCCCTAAGAAAGAAAAGCAAACCCCTTGCTGCCCCTTGCCTTGTGGGTGAGTTCAGAGGGTAGAGAGACAAAAGTAACAGGACCAAAGGGCAGTAGAGTTAGGAGTTACGATTCCTTGGTTGTCATGGCACATTGTAGGTTGGAATAAATTCCCTCAACAATTTCTCTCCAAACTCTCCCTAGTTCCAAAGACTGCCAGAAAAATAGAGTGTTGAGAATTAGTAGAATAATTGGTAGCATTTCAGGTAACAATTCATAATGACTGACAGAGACATTGTCAGTATATGTATATAGTCTTTTTTGTGTGGGAATCTGAATATGTGTTATTATTTTAGTACTAAATTTTTTAATATAAAAATGAGACAGAATATTTTTGAGTACTTACTCTCTCTAGTAAACATGTTTTATTTAGTTGAAAAATAGGTAAATAATCCTGAATTATTGTATTACAATAAATGAGCAGACATATGAGGGTAGAAAGTTAAATACTTTCCTAAAATTCCCATAGTAAGCCTTTCCCCAGAGTAATTATTAGTTTGTAGAATAAATATTTTTTAAATGTGCCTATGCTTAATGGCTAAATTACTATTAATTCCATAAACTAGACTATTCCATTAATGACATTAATATTATGGTGTAGTAGTTACTTTTTAATAGCGTTTATATGGCAGACATCCATCAGTCAACAAATGAAAGACCTTGTACTTGCCAAAATTATACAAAAAATCATTGGGTTAAACATAATTATAGTGATTTTTCTTCAATGGGAAACTTAGTTTTGAAATTTATATTTATGTTCCAGAATCTAAATTTTTGTTTATGTCTCTACAATTCTACAAAGCAATTGGTCTGCATTAGTCATATCAAGTCATGGCTACATTCATAAATATATATGAAGCACATATATATAACTATGAATACATATCAGGAAAATTTATAAATAGGAAAGTAGTCTTGTTAATCTTAGATTTTCAGGAGGCTTGAGATCTGAGAATCTCAGTTTGAAGACAAGCCTGGGCGGGCAAAATTTATAAGACTTGTGCCTCCAATTAATCAGCAAAATCTGGAAGTAGAACTGGAAGTAGAAGTGTGTGGTAGAGCACTAGCCTTGAGCTAAAATACAAGTGGAGAGCACCCAGACCCTAAATTCTTAGCCTAGGACTATGATGGAGAGAGAGAGAGAGAGAGAGAGAGAGAGAGAGAGAGAGAGAGAGAGAGAGAGAGAGAGAGAGAGAGAGAGAGAGAGAGAGAGAGAGCCTTTTTAAAATATATCTATCTATCTATCTACAAAACTCATAGACAAATGAACGTGTTTCAGTTGTCATCTCATGAAACCCCATTCTGCTAACAAATAGGAAATAACACCTCATGGCATGCAATCTAAAATAATCTCCATGTGATGAGTACCACTGGCAGCTCTGCCAAGAAGCGCAGATTCTCAGTGTGATCACATAGATTTCACTGGTCACAAACAGAGAAAAGCACATGATCGTGCTGAAAACGATGACAGCACTGCCAGCCCAGAAATCACAGCTCCGGCTCCTTCGTGATCGCAGGCTATCACACCTGCCATTTGACAGGTGTGTGCTAAAATTTATGAAAAGCTTTTCTAGCCAAGCCATCTCTGGCTGCTGAAAAGAATGGCGGATGCCTTGAGCCTTGACATTTATTACAGCCTCACCAGCATGGCTGTCTTGTAGAGTGTGATTTGAAAAACGGTATGTCTAACCATGATCTTAATAAGCTCATTTGCTCCAAGATCTCATTCGTGCTTGCTGAAAGAGGGGGAGAGGGCCAACAATATAAATAATGGAACCTTCCTCATGAAATGACCACACTTATTTCAATATGGAGACAGCCCTGATGCCCAAATTTGTAGGTGTTATACACAAGGCAGGAATTAAAAATGCTGCTTTAAGATATTTCCTAACTGGGGCTTCAGTAATTTAATACTCTCACTTTCAATCAATTTAGCTAAAAATACTAAACTACATCTTGATAAATATTTCTGATAGAAATACTTATTATTAGCCAGAAAAAATAGAAATTTAAATGAACTTACAAGAATAAAAAAGTTTCCTTATCTACCACTTACTTTAAAAGGATCTTTTATGACTCACTTCTGACCATTTATGACTGAAGACAAAGCTGTGAGAAATACAATCCCCAGTTGATCCAGACTGTGCAAGAGGATGTCGAATGAAGGTATGGGTATATATATATATATATATATATATATATATATATATATATATATCACAGTTAACATGAAGTTCTGATTTCCAATTTACTTATATTTCTGGGTAAGTATAGGCTTTGACATATAACATGTATATTTGAAAACATTTATTTTGATGAACAAGCCTACATACTAAGGTACAATACTCACTTAATCAGAGTTAATTAAGTAGCATTTTAAACATAATTACTATGTTACCAAGAAACCCAACATTTTTTTGTCTTACAGAGTCAGTCTTTTCTTCCTTTTTTTAATTTTTATTGTTTTTTATATTTATTTTTTATTGTAATTAATAAAAGGGTTACATGATATTTGCCAGATAGAAGGTGCATTATTTCACATATATTGATACACTTTCACATAGTCTTTTCTTCCTTTGCCCACTGCTATCAGGATATGTTTATTGGGCCAGGAGTGTGGCCTAGAGGTAGAGTGCTTACCTAGCATGCATAAATCCCTGGGTTTGATTATTGATACCACATACACAGAAAAAGCCTGAAATGCTGCTGTACTCAAGTGGTAGAGCTTCAGCCTTGAGAAAGCTCAAGAACAGTGCCCAGGCCCTGGGTTCAAGCCTTAGGCTTGAATATATATATTTAATTTAAAATATATAAATACATAATATATAAAATATAATATATACATATTTAATGCAAATTTTACCACCTATTTTTAACCTCTATTTCTTTGTTATAGCTCATTAACATATCTTTTTCTGCCTGATTTTTGTGGCCCCCAATCTGGTTACTCTTATGGACCACCTTCAGGATCAAACATAACTAGGATAGGAAATACAAAAGTCTCAATTAAGAAAAACATAACTGATGAAAAAAACAGAATTAGGGAGAGAACAATAGTTAGTGTTAAGTCTATTAAATGATTTTAAGAGAAATCTATGTAGTGGCTCATGCCTGTAAACCCATATATTTAGTAGGCAGAGATTGCTAGCCAGAGATTGAGGCCAGAGATGATAAAAGGTTCATAAGGCCCTAACTCAGTATGTTTTCTGGACATGGTAATAGAGGCTTGGCATTCTGATTATGCAAGAAACACACATAGAAGACTACAGTCTAGCCTAGGAGAAAAAAACATGTGACCTTCCTAAAAAATAACTAATACTAAAAGGACTGCACAGAAATCCATTGGTAGAGCTTATGTCTAGCAAGTGTAAAGCTCTGGGTTCAAATCTTAGTATCACCCAAAACTGAAAATTTAAAAAATATATATTTTATGGAGAGGAAAACCTATACAATGTTGTATACAAATAAATTTTAAAATCTCAATGATTTTCCTATAAAATTAACTCAGAAATAATGAACAGAGCTGTAGGTAGTGGTAATATATGGAAGGAACTGATAGGAATCACATTTTAAAAAAAGAAAATGATGCACTGGTATCACATGAATCAATATGCAATGGGTATCCTGGGAGAAAACAAATATAAACAAGTTAAAGACAGCATCTTATTTTTTCTTAGAATCTTATTTTTAAGTGCACTTTTTCTTGAGAGGCTAAAATGATGTTTTGCTCCTAAGCAATTATTAATACAAGTTACATTAAAAAGTCAAAAGAGAAAAACACTTCAATCTCAAGTAAAATATGAGAAGCATTTGATAGATTTCAAAGTCCATTTTCAAGGTTTGTTCAAACCTTGTCTCTTTCAAAAAAGCCTTCTTTGATTCATTTGGGTAAATCTCTATTTTGTACTTTTTATATTGCTGCATTTATGTTAGCCATGGCACTGTTTGTGCTCTGTCTGGTACTATATCCATATGAAAGTATTTATTTATATGTGGTCACTACATGTTGTAGTTTTCACATGTCTAGTCACATCCAGGAGAGTGTAGCTTGCTTATGAATATTGGTTTAATACGTAAGTGTTTGAAAATGAGCATATTCTATTTAATATGATAAATGATAAAGAGCTTCTGGATCTTAGCTTTCTAGTAGGGAACTTACCTAGCATGCATGCAACTCTAGATGTAGTCGCCAGTAAAAACGCAAACAATAAGAGCAACCAACTAACCAAGCCAATTTACAAAAACACTTCAAGGAAGAAGTAATTTGAAATTGGACACAGACAGAGACATGTGCACAGAAAATGTTACTTGACAACATGGGCAGAAACTAGAGTGAGGCAACCCATTAAGAAATGGTAAGGATATCTGACTACTAGGTCTCAGGAAACAGCCAGGATGGAGTCTTGGAGTCTCCTTTACAGATTCTAAAGAGAGAATGACCTTCCTGATGGCTTGACCTTGTCTGCTAGGCTCCATAATTATGAGACAATAAATTTTGTTGTTATTTTTCTTTTTTTATTGTAATTAATAGAAGGGTTACATTATATAAATTTTTATTGTGATTAATAGAAGGGTTACATTTTATGCCACCTTATTATAGCAGCCCTTGGGAAAAAAACACAAATATTAATAAGGTACTGTTTATTCAACTCCCAGAGAGGTAAAAGTTAAAATAATTTTTGTATACTGCTAAGAAGAGAATAGAAATTAGCCCACCATGTATCTGGATCAACTGGTAAAAAAAATAATAAATATTGAACTTTTAGCTCTATTCTTGTAGTCTATAGAAAATTGGAAAAATAGACAATAAAGATCCCATTCACAAAACATTTGCAAAAACCCAAACCCCTACAAATATGTATATTGTATTTATCTTGCCATATATATATATATATATATATATATATATATATATAGAGAGAGAGAGAGAGAGAGAGAGAGAGAGAGAGAGAGAGAGAGAGATTGTACAAAGGGATATCAATTCCAGAAGTCAGGTTTTGAATATAATGTATCTTGACCAATACCACTCCTTCCTTTGCTCTGTCTCTCTTCTTTCCCCATCCCATTTGATTCATCACTTGAATGAATGAATTTTAGATCATTTTCCTTTAATCAGTTTGATTTCTTTCTTTATTCCAGTTAAGATATTTTTTCTTAAACTAATTATTTGGGAAGGGGCAGGGATTTAAGGTTAAATTTAGCAAATTGAAGTGACCAATATATTAAATAATCACTTTACAAAAGCCTTAATATCAAAAACAATTTATATTTGTCCCTCAGTGTCTTTAATTCTATTTATTGTTGTTGTCTCCACATGGATGACTGGAGAAACAAACTTCTTACTTTTAGGGAGTGGAAATCGCACACATTTACAAGTAAGAACATCCAGTCTCAGATGATCAACCAAGTGTGAATTTGGTTTGAACTGAAATACTTTCTGCTGTCCTGGCTGCTGCGACTAGCAGCTCACAGAACTTGAAAGCCACACTGATAATCTTTCTTCCCTTTCTTCTTGGCTACCTTAAACTCCCTTTTTCCTTCAGGCTGCTGCTGAGAATAGGTCAAAGGTAAGAAGGAACATAAAGGGAATTGGGCAGAGGGAGGGGATGGGAAGTTATTACTTTCCTGGTCTTATCTATGACACTTAGTCTCTGTGGGTCAGGCAAAGTGAAAGCCCACTCTCTGGGGAACTTTTCCAGAGTTTTCCCAGCTGCTCTCACTGCAAAACACCTCCTGCAACTTCTGGGTTACAGGTGATGCACTTTTCCCCGGGCCCCTTTGATTTGACAGCCATCCATTCCTCCAAATCTTTGTTGTTATGTAGGTCCCAACAATACCTTCTCATAGTTTCTATGCCAGACCATGCATGATGTTGAAATTAGTACAGTGTGTTGTCTTCTTATTTTACTATAGAGAGCAGCCAGAGTTTTGTTTCATTATTCTGTTATATATTGTTTGCATTTTGTAATCACATGTAAGTCAGTAATGAAGAAAGCGATCTAGCTCACAGTTAATAGCAGACCACCAGCTTGGACATATTATTTCTACCTATCATAAGAGAATATTGCCAATGCCTTGCAATTTTTTTTGCTGTTTTCTGAGATTTTATTTTGGGGGATTAGTTTTTTATTGTAATGTATAGAGAGGTTACAGTTATATTTGCCAGATAACTCCCTTGCATTTTTAAAAAAACCTAGATTGTTTCCTTGGAGGCTACCAAAGATATCAAAAGATTATTTATCTTATTCTCTTACCAATTTGTTTCATTTTCTTGTCTTCCAGTTCTAGATTTACTCCATCAATGCTACTTTCTTTAAAATTTCTCTTACTTCTGTTTCCAGAATCATTTTGCATTTCCTTCTAAAAACAGAATATTCTTATCAGCATCGTTTAACTTATTGTTGTAAGTCTTAAAACAGTTTGCCAAGCTCCATGGGATTTGGTTTCTTCTAGGATGATGGCCCCTGTCCAAGAAGGGGGCACGTGACCAGGTCTAGATCTAATCTTGTCAAATGAACTTTGAATGAATAGACGAATGTTATTTGCTAGGAAGAAGTGACTTATCTCTGAAATGTCTTTAACAGTATATGGCTAAGAGTCATGTATAATAAATGTAACTCAGGATTCATTCTTGATGTTC
This sequence comes from Megascapheus bottae, assembly GCF_031878675.1. NCBI lineage: Eukaryota > Metazoa > Chordata > Mammalia > Rodentia > Geomyidae > Megascapheus > Megascapheus bottae. The sequence continues at coordinate 4,342,020 of NC_143520.1, read as the reverse complement.
CCGTGCAGAATGTCACATGGGGTATGCATGCTGTTGAGGTAAAATACATGTACTTCAAATGTAGCCTCTGTCTATTCATTAGCCTTAGATTTCCTGCTACGTCATCTGCATCATATGAATGCATATTTTCTTTTCTTTTGTATTAGCTTAGTACTTTTTTTGTTTTTGAATGAGTTGTTTTGTCACCAAGAGACCAGAACAGCTATCAGAATCAAGTCAGGTCCTGAACCTAGTGAATGTGACAGTAAAGCTTAAATCGTTCCCAGGCATTGTTTGAATAAATTCTTGTTGTTTAATCATGATGGATAGGGACTCAAACACATCTTGTGTAACATTAGAGAACCTCTGAGGGCTGTTCTGATCTGTGCAGAGGCTGATCACCTGTGAAATGGAAAATTTAATTCTAATGTTTTCTGTCAGGAACTTTGTAATCTCTTACTCCCCTGGTCACCAGGTATGATTACCTGCTACCTGATATTTTTGACTCTCAAGGATTAAGACTTTGAAAAAACTTCCATTTTAGATTCCTTCCTTTCTAATATCCTTCCTTGCCCATTTGTGGCTAACTGCTATTCATCTGTGTGGTATGAATCTGATTTGTTGAGCTAACTTAGTAAATTGGCACAAATTTACCTAAGAATTCTATGTTGGTAAGAGTGTGAACAATTGGCACTCATTTTTTGCTCGATCTAGTTTTAAACACAGGACCAATGAATATTGACAAAGTATGGAGAATCTAGAAGAAAAATCTCAGGGATATGGCCATTTTGACATATTTAATTCTCTCTAACTTTGCAAAGAGTTGTCATAATTTGGGGCCAGGAGTTTGGCCTAGTGGTAGAGTGCTTGTCTAGCATGCACAAAGACCCAGTTCAATTCCTTGGTACTACATACATAGAAAAGCCAGAAGTGGTGCTATAGCCCAAGTGGCAGAGCTCTAGCCTTGAGGAAAAAGCCCAAGGACAGTGCTCAGGACCGGAGTTCAAATCCCAGGACTGGAAAAAAAAGCTGCCATAGTTTGTCACATGTATGGATTCTTTTGAATTGAATAAAACATCTCATACCCTTACTTCCTATCACTCTTCTCTTTCAGTTTTAGCCTTTTAGCATATATATGCATTTATATGTATATATATATATTGACTTATTGTCTCTCTTCCTGAGTGGAGTGTGGTAGAACGCATATACATGAAGACAGAATTCTTACATTTTGGCAACTCTCTATCTCTCCAATGCCTAGAACAGTTCCTGGCAAATTATAGATGCTAATTAATATGTCTCAGATGAATGAATAAATTAATTTTATTCATTTTGTTGGCATATATTTTGCATGTTAAATTATGAATATAACATTTGATTTTTTAATTCATCTGACAACATGGGAAATTATTATTCAATTTTTATTTTAGTTTGGTAGTTAAAAGGATTCTGTAAGACAAAATGTTTCAGAGATGGAAACTATTTCCTGAAATTCAATTTCAGTTTAAAAAACATTTTAAGGAAATCCAAATAAAGCAGAATTTTCCCATCTTGCCTTATAACTGAGGTGTTGATATTCTAGCAATTAAAAACTTCATTTGTGGCCATATGGCCAGATGATCTCACTATAGATTTTTGAGTTAATTTGCATTTTCATTGTAATCCTGTCTCTAATTTGTGTGTATTTTGGTCATTTGTGTACTATCAAAAGAATTGAAGATTCTTATTTTATTGAAGCATCACATATATCTCGTATATCAACAATATGTGCATTTCAGACAAATGGTTTCTAATCACTAGATTATTAATAAAAATGAAACCAAGTTTTTGTTGTATATTTCATGTCTTCTGAAACTTTCTATGTACCTCTGTGAAAGAATGTGTCATACAGTAATACCGTTATTTGTTCAGTAGGTATTTTCATCAAAATTTTAAATAAACTGCCTTGTATAAGTTAGTTATATCCAGTAGGTTTAATTAGTAAGTGTAGAGTTTGTTTCTTTAATTTAGGAAAAAAAATCTCCAACTTATGTCTCTGAACTCATCTTTTCTAACATAAATGAAAGAACCAAACTACAGGTTTGGTTCTTCTGACTTGAGAAAAATAAAACAACTTGATTTACAGATTTGGTCAATGGGAAGTAAGTAGTAAAACAAAATGTATTAGAAGTAGAAAAGGGAGCTTACAATTGGCAGTGAAGAGGAAAGCATATTCCACTAGGAAATTTACTATAAGAAAAAAAGTTGGGATTCTTCAGGTGCAGACATAGAGGTATGGTGTATGTGTGTGTGTGTGTGTGTGTGTGTGTGTGTGTGTATGTGTGTGTGTGTGTGTGTGTGTGTGTGTGTGATGTTTATTAGGAGTTTGCTTTTCATGAACCAAAGTAAGATTAGACAATGTAAGAAGCTGAATACTGATGTTGGCTTGTAATGCCTACGTCAGCCTGTTAGAGTGCTTGGGGGATTTACCTGTGTACATGACCCATAGCATGAAGAGATGGCTGAGATTTCTTTCCAGAGCCTTCTTAGCCCCTGGAGGTGGACTTTGCCTGACAAAGCAACATCCTCTTACATATTCCCTTGAATCTTCACAATGAAGAAAACTTCTGTAAGGCTGCAATGGTCCACTGGAGAAACCCACATGATGAGGGATTGTGGTAATGCAAGAACAAGCTTGGAAGTAAATCTTCTAAACCCTTATCCCTATTAGCAGATCCTTCTAAGAGACTTCAGCTTTATCAACAGCTTGAATAAAATCCTGTGAGAGACTTTGAACCAGACACTCAGCTAAGTCATGTGTTGATTTATGATCCACAAAAAAAATATAATAAAACTTTAAGTTGCTTTATTCTGGGGATATTTGTTACCAGCAACATGTAGTTAATAAATCTATCAACTCCTAATGCAGCAGGCCTGTCCTTGAAGAAGGAATACAGTATATATCCATATCTATGATATGTTTGAGTGGTAGTTCCTGTAGGGTTCTGTGAGACCTCTTTTTCTAAAGGGAATTTAAAAGAAGAATTGTTTCCCCATCATTACTCATTTCTCAACCTCCAGCATCACTTATCATGGCCTTGGTGATCTATCTGGAAGCATTGTCTAAACTTCCATCTCTACATGACCCAATTTTCTCATGCATGCCTTGCTGGACTTATATTTATACTTAACGTTGGCCTCTAAATGCAGGCATCTAAATGCATTTGGATTCTACAAGAATCTCTCATTTTTTCAATTGTGTAGGATCAACTCTATACCTTTCTTGATGATATAACTCAGGCAATTTTCCCAAAATGGCTACTTTACTAGGCCCAAATTCCTAGAGAATAAGTATAGCTTATAGTTTCATAGGACTATAATGATGTTCTCTTGAAATCTGACACTTTTGCAAGTCAGGTCCTCTAACCACATCATGTAAAATTTCAGATTAAGCATAAAGTTCTATACACATCATTGGTTATGGTGGAGAAAGTGCTCTTCTTTTTGCTTTGATTTTTGGCCTCATGAATTCTTCCTACCATAACCATCATGCTCCAGAACATTATTTGTTTTGAGTCTTAAATCTTGAAAGACACCTTATCCTCAAAGAATACTACCTGCAGTCTGAGATTTGGACTAGTCATCCAACAAGCCATCCCAACGTGCTACTAGGCAAGCAGAATCTGGGTTTATTCAAACCCTTTGAATAAAGGTGCCATATCAGTGGCTAAGAGCCTAAACTGGTAAATCGGAGTCCATAATTCCTCTCATGTACTGTCTTGTCTTCTGTTACTGTAACAACTTTATTATCTGTTTCTTTTTTGGTGTGTTACTGCAAAGAACTTCTTTATTGTTCCTCCTCCTCCTCCTCCTCCTCCTCCTCCTCCACCTTCTCCTCCTTCTCCTCCTCCTCCTCCTTCTTCTTTCTCTTCTTTTTCTTCCTCTTCCTCTTCCTTCTTTTTCTTCTTCCTCTTCTTTTTCTTCCTCTTTCTCTTCCTCCTTTTTCTCCTCTTCCTCCTCTTTTTTCTCTTCTCTCTTCCACCCCTCCCACCATCTTCTTATTTGTGTCTGACCCTAAACTTAAATTCAGGCCCTGGCTCCTGAGCATTTTTGCTCAAAGCCAGAAGTTTGCAACTTGAGCCATATTTCCATTTTCACCTTTTTTTTTTAGTGGTTCATGGATCTTCAACTCTGGGTGCTCTTCCTGAGTTCTTCAGCTTAGGGCTACCACCCTACTCTTGGACCTGGGCATTGTTCCTGAGCTCTCAAGCTCAAGGGCTACCGCCCTACTCTTGAGTCAAGCCTCACTTCTCATTTTCTAGAGGTTAATTGGAGATAAGAGTCTCAGATCCTTTTGTGCCTGGGCTGGCTTTGAACCTTGATCCTTAGAGCTCAGCCTCTTGATTAGCTAGGATTATGCATGGGCCACCATGCCAGGCCTTTTAAAATTTTTTTTCAGTAGTTTTTATTTTATCAAAGATATATGTCATATGGACTTTCCTGCCCAAGCTGGCTTTGAAGCACAATCCTCAGATCTTTGCCACCTTGGTAGGTAAGAATACAGGCAGGAGCCACTCCAGCTTTCATCTGCTTCTTACATGGTTAACATTGGGGTATTGGTAGTCAGAGTATGAAAGGCTGGTTGATGTTAAGTGGTTGAGTTATACTGCCATCATGGTTGTTTATTGAACTCTCTGGAGCAAATATTCATTGATGGGCATTACTATATGACACACAGATTTCTTTCTTTCATATGCATTACTATATATTCATCCTAGAAATATCTGCATTTAGGAAACACAAACCCTTAATATAACAACCAGGTGCCATGAAGACACCAAATCAAGTAACTAGAAGGGAAGCAGAGATCCTATACTGGAAACTATTTCTGAAGAACTCATCTGGATTAGTATGCTCTTTAGGAGAGCATGCATGCCGGACACTGTAGCCAGCACCTAATGAGCTCTCCAAACATATAGTTGGAAATGGTGGTAAATGTTCTGCAAGGAAAATCTGATTTTGTGTCTAAACGCCTTGTCTAGAGATATGGAGGATTCAACAGGAGGAAAATGTATAAACCTCCCATAATTTATATTCAAGAAACAGCTATTCTGAATGAAGGCAGAGGGAGTTTCAGATTGGCGGAAAAAATATTCTGTAGTTGTAGTAAGAAAGGTGAAAGTTCTACCCAGGCCAACTCACTGACCCATGTAGAAAGCTGCTCTTATGTAGGTCAGCTAAGCAGCAGGCACCTAGCGCCAACATAGGAAGAAATTCTTTTTAGGGATTTTTACAAAATGACTCAGACCTGGCCAGAACAAAAAATACCTCAACTACCATTCCAAAGTGATTTGTGATCTGAAACTTTGCATAAAAATAACATCAATTGCTTCAACACAGAAGCAATCATTAGTAATAGCCTTTTTAGATAGATGTTAAAGTCTTTCATGTTGGGTGGCACATATGATTTATTTCTTTTATCTTATCAAATATGACCTGTATTTAATAAAAAGCTATTTTTCTTCCAGCCCTGTACCACAGATGTAGTACTTGCATAATGCAATGTAATGTGGCTTGCAGCTGCCAAGGGCAATAAATAATGTACCTTTGTAAAGCACTATGATCAGGTTGCCTACCACATATGGGCTGTTGCAAGCAGTCTAACACAAGCTGCAGGCTATTTCTCCTCATTGGCTCAGCAAAACTAAGAATGAAATGCCAGAGGTTCCTTGGGCACACCAACAAAATAAAGCTAGGACCAGGGCCAAAAGCCATAATTTGGTATGAAAGTTTAATGGATACATATTAATAGATTAAGAAGGAATGAAATGTTAGTCAACAAGTATGCACATATAATTTCAGCGATTAATAGTTATCAAAGTTTTATAAAAAGAAGAAGCTTTATTTTTTTGCCAGGAGATTTTAGAAATTGTAGATTGACCAATTATCTAACCAGATCCAACATGTAGCCCTTCTCTGAACTTACAAAATCATGTTAATAAATGTATTCTCATGAGTATATAAAATGTTTGTATTGTTTGTATCTATTATTATCAGGGTGCTACTGAGAGATATTGGAGTATATACAATTTAAAATATGATCACAGCCTATTGAAAGGTGATGATAAGAATTAACTCTTCTGCTTGTTATGAGATTTACTTCCAAAACTTCATATTTATATTGCATATGAGTCAATGTATTTATAAATTACAGTATCCAAAAGTCCCAGATGTGCTTCTTGCCTTCCTGTTTAATTGCTTGACTGAATTGGTTAGGAAAGAAGTCATTCCCTCTATTGATGGCATCTTGACAGATTTTTTTCAGAATTTTTGCCCTTTTGGAAAAGATTGTGGTACCTTTTGGTGTAATATATGACTTAAATTCAAATTTTCAATACTGCAGATAATATTCTGAAATTTAAAAATTTTTGAAAAATTGAAAGATGAAAACTTTTAGTTTTTCGGTAGCATTGGAGTTTGAGCTCAGAGCCTGACCTTTTATAGTCAGCTGCTCTAACCACTGGAGGCACACTCCAGTTTTTATTAATTTTTTAGGTAAGAGTCTCACATTTTTACCCTGGGCCAGCCTCAGAATGCAGTCTTCCTATACTCATCCTCCAGTGTAGCTGAAATCACAGGTGCTCATCACCATTACTGGCTTTTTGCAATAGGTTTTTGCTCACTTTATGCAGGGGCTGATTTCAAATTGTGACCTTCCTGAAATGGACTTCCCTGACTAAATGCGCTTCCATGTACAGAGGCAGTACAGGCACAAGCCACCGCATGAAGCCTCATAGCTTTTAAATGATCACTTCTCCCAAATTAAAATTTAGTGATAATGTAAGAGAAAAACGTAGTTAGAAAAATATGCTTCCCATGCCCTTCTGATTTACTTAAATAACATTAGTGAGTTCAGGTGATCTTTAGAAATATAATGAAGTCTTTTGTTATGTGTGTATATCAGCCTAACTTTAAAATATTTACTATTTAATCAAAGAGAGACTAGAACCTCTGTGGATATGGATTGTCTTGGATGAAGACCATTCACGATGATGCTATGATCTTGCCTTTTCTAGCTTTTAATTCATCTTCAGCCAATTTCTTTAAATGAAGCCTTCTTCCTCTGGTTTCAATCCCAGTTTATTTTCATTTTCTCTCCTTTCAACTGTGCTCTTTCATTTTCTCTTCTCCAACATTCACTTTTATTTTTAAAATTTTTTATTGTAATTAGTAGAAGGGTTACATTATATTTACCAGATAGAAGGTACATTTCTTAAACCTTTCTGGCCTCAGCCACAATTCAAACTTTCTTCGGGAAGCCTGAGAACGTGCATCTTTCCTTTAAAAATCAAACCAGTAGAGCTTGAAAAAGCAAGGAGGCAGTTTGTGTTCGCTTTTACCCAATGTACTTGACTATTTTTACCCATTGTTTGAATTCCCCTTGTTCATATACAATAAAAGATTAACACTGTTATTAGAAAAGGAAATAGAAAATATATTCCAAAATTCCCACTTTTAAATTTGCAAACGAGGTAGTTGAGTTTTCTATTGAAATGAACAATTAATTTTATACCACACTTTTTATAAGTGATAATCTTGTGATGATCAAGGTAATGCAAATATTCCTTTGAGATCCTTGTAGCGGGTTCCATACTGCTACATTTGAAGAAAATTGGGTTTAAACTGTAATTCAGGTAAAAACTTCATTCTTACTATAAAGACAAAAGAAGCAAATCTGATTTTTCTATTTTACTTGAAGACAAATTGTTCAAATTATGAAAGATTGCTTTCTGAATGCCTTTATAATTTAGCTATTTAGAAACCTAACTTCATAGATAAACTCTATATATTATTACAAATCAAAGATTCAACAGTTAATTAAAAATAAAACTCAATGTTTCCTGAGCATTTAAAATCCTCTACTATAGATTTTTTTCCCACAAATAGCTCAGAGTTCTTATTTGAAGAATATTTTACAATAAGGCTTCAGGGCTTATTTATTAGGATATGTTTTAAGACTGTGTACATGGTGTATTTATAGACTCTAATGTGTATAAAGTAAAATGACACTCCAATTGTGAGCTAATCTTTTAGAATATGTATTACCTAATTCTTAGTCTTAATGTCACAACAGTGGATCATTTACCCTACTGACATTTTTGTTAACATTTATGGTCATTTATTAAAAGAACAGATTTTATTTTGTGGTTTTTTTTTCAAATATGAATCAAAGATTCATTTTACCTGTTGCTTTGTTTTGTTCTACTATTACCAACTTACTGTTGTTATTATAGAGGAGATGTACAGAGGGATTGCAATTACATGAGTCAGATGCGTACATTTCATTTTGTATAGGATCTTCTGTTCCCTCACTCTCTCCCAGTCCCTCCTTCCTAGCTCTACCTATGGTTGAATAGTTGGCTTTCATCAGTGTCCAGTGAGCTCCAGTGCTGCATTTTTTTTTTTTGCCCATTTTCCCTGAAGTTCCATATCCTCCCCGCGAACCTTCCAAAGTGGTACACTGGAATAGAGAATTACATAAGGAAAAAAGACAGAATCATTCATTTGAAGTCTACTACAGGTCATGTTATAGCTGAAAGACATGATAAAAACCAGTGTCCCTATGCAACTTTGAAGTGCTTTAAAACTTCACTCAGATTAGTTTCCTTTGCTAAATTCTTTGTATTTTTTTTTTTTTTGCGTGATGGTTCAAGTTCTGACTGAAGTTAAAACTGAGCTTGTATAATTATGGTAAAAATTAACACAAACTGTGTTAACGTTGCTCAGGATTTATCCCAGTTCACAGTAATGTAAGATGTGCTAACCTACCATTACCATATTTTTTCTACAGTATTATACCTAAAAGGTCAAATTTGCATATGATAAAAGGAACATAGAGCTAAATGTGAATACAGTTTAAGAGTCACTGTCTTCCTGTCTTATGAATCCTAAAACCACAATCTAATGACTATTTGGTCATGGGACCTGGCCATTGTAGAATTGAATATTTTCTACACATGGTATATATTGATCAGGTAGAGAGATATGGTTTTTTTTGTGTGTGTGGCTTTAAAAATCATGCCAATGTCAATGCCCAGTGAAGAAAATAAGAGAAGTAGGCTCTGCTGAGGTAAGTCTTATCAGGATAGAAAAGACATTCAGTCTGGAGAAGGAAGATGGCGCCGAGACAATAGGGACGCTGCCTAGCTCTCTCTCACAAAAAGAGAGAACCAGGGAGTCCCACGAGCCAACTACCTTAAGAAATCCACAACAACAAACTCAAAAAGCAACGGAGAAGGACTCAAATCAGAAAATAAATCCAGATAAAGCTCACATCCAACTTTCTCAAAGAATTCTGAACTCGAGGACCCCTGCCCCACCTCTCGCCGCCAGATCCAAGCCGCGAAAGCCATGGAAAGCCGCGAAAAGCGGCAGCTGGCGCCGGCTCCAAGCCACGAAAAGCGGCGGCAGTGGAGGGTGCCAGCCCGGGAGCCCAACTGCTGCAGAAACCAGCACAGAACCAGGCCAGCGAACGGCGGAAGCAGCAGAACCCAGATGCAGAACCAGAACAGCAAGCAGTGGAACCCAGACGCAGAACAGAGGCGGCGGCGGAGACCCGAGGGGAATGAAAGACTCCCCACCACCGTGGAGCACCCGCAGACAGCCACAGAGGCGTGAGTAATACAGCGCGTCCCCAAACACATCGGGAAAGCAGAGCGGGTGCCAAGCAATAGAACTTAACTCAGACCCCTCCACCCCACCCGAGAAAGACTGGCGGGAGCAGGGGGGCAGGGAATTTAGAATCCTGTCCCTCCCCTCAACAGCCCCCTCCCTCAGGCCATTGACTAGAGACTGACAGGCGGGCTATCTAAGACCCAGCACCCCACCAAGGGAGGTGGGGCTGTCCCAACTCCCACCTGCCCAACGAGCTCAACCCCCAGCCCTCTGACTGGAGACTGACAAGCAGGCAGACCCTAAGACTCAGCACCCCACCAGGGGAGGCGGAGCTGTCCCAACTCCCACCCGCCCACCAGGCTCCTCTCCCAGGCCACTGGATCTGGAGAGTGGAGGGCGCGGGGACCCTGCCTTACAACAGCGGGTAGGGGGTGCGGGAAAACAGGAGCCAGCATCTGCCCCCCCTCAATTCTTGAGCGGGGCATCCTCCAGCTGGGAATCCTGAGCAAGACAGCACCAAGGAGCCCCCCACAGTCACAGACTCTGACAAAGCAGTGGAAATACAGCAGGGATCTGAAGGGCTGACCAGCAGCCAAGCTCCCCTTCTGAGAACCAAAAAGGCACGGCTCTGCCCTTGGAGCCCACGTCCTCAGCTGGGCCCCACCCCTGGGAACAGAGGGGTCTCCTGCTGGTCCTGCTGAGAGCCCCTGGAAACTCTCAATCCCCAGACCCTTGGCTTGGGGCCGCCCCTGGAAGCAGCACAGGAAAACGTCTGCCAATCCCGCTCAGATGGAAGCTCGCAGATCCATCCCATGGTCCACTGTGAGGCCACTGGTTGGGCTAAGAGCTAGTCGTGCAGCAACACATAAGTTTTATTCTAATACTTTCCAAACTTTGTACTCAAATACGCTACCTACTTACCAACTTAGGTCAGTTGTCCTTACGCTATACCTTTTCTTCATTACTACAATATTCTTACACTCCTAGGTTAATCCTCTTGTACCTCCCCTGACCTCTCTCATTCTATTTTTCTATCTCTGGACCTCTGTTCGTCTTTCAACCCTTATACTGCATGGATCTACACTTGATGGCTGTTGAGCACTACTGTATATCTAGGTGTTTAATTATTCTCTAGGCTCAGAGGGATTAAAGACAATAGAGATTTGATTGAGAGGCTGATTGTTTTGGTCATAAATCCGTTATCAGTGGTTGTATTAGACTGGTCTTTAAGTGCACAAAAAGAAAGAGTGATAATACCAATCAAAACTTGTGAACATCTAGTGTCTGCCAGCTACAGAGGTCTAGGTTGGTTATATCTGAAAAACTATAATCATGTTTAGTATTAATCTTGCTCCCATTTTCAAATGGGCAGAACAAGAAACTCAAGAAAAATGTCAAATCGAGAAACAACATCCCCCACCCAATGTAAACAGACAATGGAACAGTCACTGGCAAACGTAGAGGAGAGTCTTCCAAGTGCTATACAAATGCAGTTGATAAACATTATTAATGAAAAATGTGAAAATATAAAGAAAGAGATAAGAGAGGAAGCCATAGCTGAACAAGAGGAAACCATAAACAAGGTGATAAGTGATAAAGAAGAAGCCATAAAGGAGGCCATAATAAAGATTTTTCAAAGAAGGATGGATGAATTCATAGAATTCATAGAAACTCTCAATTCATAGAAACTCTCAATCCCCAGACCCTTGGCTTGGGGCCGCCCCTGGAAGCAGCACAGGAAAACATCCGCCAACCGCACTCAGACGGAAGCTCGCAGATCCATCCCATGGTCCACTGTGAGGCCACTGGTTGGGCTAAGAGCTAGTTGTACAGCAACACATAAGTTTTATTCTAATACTTTGCAAACTTTGTACTCAAATACTCTACCTACTTACCCCCTGACCTCTCTCATTCTATTTTTCTATCTCTGGACCTCTGCTCCTCTTTCAACCCTTATACTGCATGGGTCTACACTTGATGGCTGTTGAGCAACATTGTATATCTAGGTGTTTAATTATTCTCTAGGCTCAGAGGGACTTAAAGACAATAGAGATTGGATTGAGAGGCTTATTGTTTTGGATATAAATCGCTTATCAGTGAATAAGCAGACTAGTCGGTAACTGCACAAAAAGAAAGAGTGATAACACCAATCAAAACTTGTGAACATCTAGTGTCTGCCAGCTACAGAGGTCTAGGTTGGTTATATCTGAAAAACTATAATTGTGCTTAGTATTAATCTTGCTCCCATTTTCAAATGGGCAGAACAAGAAACTCAAGAAAAATGTCAAATCAAGAAACAACATCTCGCACCTCCCCCACCCAATGTAAACAGCCAATGGAACAGTCACTGGCAAACCTAGAGGAGAGTCTTCCAATTGCTGTACAAATGCAATTGATAAACATCATTAATGAAAAACGTGAAAATATAAAGAAAGAGATAAGGGAGGAAGCCATAGCTGAACAAGAGGAAACCATAAACAAGGTGATAAGTGAAAAAAAAGAAGCCATAAAGGAGGCCATAATAAAGGCTGTTCAAAGAAAGATGGATGAATTCATAGAATCCACAAATAAAAAGGTGACTGAACTCCAGCAAATGTTCAAAGAAAATAAAGCTACTGAGCTAACCACTCAAATGGAAATCAAGAAGCTAAAGAAATCCATACATGACCTAAAAGAAGAGATGCAAGGCATCAAAAATGAGCAATTAGTAGCAAGGGAGATGAAGAATAAAGTAGATAGCTTCGATAGCAGGTTAGACAATGCAGAGGAGAGAATTTCCAGGGCTGAAGATAATTTAGTTATTATAGAGAAAGAACAGAAAATGAGTCAATCCAAATCTAGGAAAAATGAGAGAGCGCTTCAGGAGGTCCAAGATACAATTAGGAAGCCTAATTTAAGGCTAATTGGTATTGAGGAGGGTCTGGAGAAAGAGGTCAATGGTATTGGAAATATACTTCAGGGAATCATCTCAGAGAATTTCCCAAATATCCAGAAGGGCAGACCCATCCAGATACAAGAAGCTTTTAGAACCCCAAACAGACCTGACCAGAAAAGAACATCTCACCGCCACATCGTAATCCGAACTTGATCAGTAGAAACCAAAAAAAGGATCCTAAAGGCACCCAGGGAAAAGGGTTCAGTAACCTATAAAGGAAAACCAATCAGAATAACCCCAGATTACTCAGCAGAGACCATGCAAGCAAGAAGTGACTGGAAGCATATATGTCATGCCCTTAAGTCAAATAACTACCAACCAAGAATACGGTACCCAGCTAAGCTCTCATTCATAACTGAGGGAACAATAAAAACATTCCATTCCAGGGAAAAGCTGCAACAATATGTCGCAACAAAACCAACACTACAGAGAATTCTGAAAGATGTTCTATACATAGAAAACCAAAATAAATGCAATGTAGGGAAAGAAATGACACCTAAACAGCATACCACCTAAGGACCACAAGAACTGTCAAGACACAGGCCCAAATAAAAGCTTTTCAAAATGGTAGGACCTAATAAATATCTCTCAATCCTAACTCTCAATATCAATGGACTCAACTCTCCAATTAAACGGCGTAGGCTGACTAGTTGGATCAAAAAGCAAGAGCCATCGTTCTGCTGTCTTCAAGAGACACATCTTACCCAAAAAAAACAAGCATCTTTTGAAAGTGAGTGGTTGGAATAAACTCTATCAAGCTAACGGCCCCCATAAACAGGCTGGAGTTGCCATCCTCGTATCAGATAAAATAGACTTCAAACCAAAATTAGTAAGAAAAGACAAAGAAGGTTACTACATACTACTAAAGGGATCTTTCCTCCAGGAAGACATAATGATCCTAAATATTTACACACCCAATCCCGGAGCTCCAATCTTCATCAAGCAAACTTTACTTACACTGAAACCATACATAGATCGAAATACAGTGATTGTCGGTGACTTTAACACACCACTCTCACCTATGGACAGATCAACAAGGCAAAAACTCAACAGAGTAACCTTAGAACTGAACAACTACATAGACCAACTAGATCTAACAGACATCTGCAGAATATTCCACCCAGCAACAACACAATATACGTTTTTCTCAGCAGCACATGGAACATTTTCCAGAATAGACCACATCTTAGGCCATAAAACAAACCTGGACAGATTCAGAAACACAGAAATTATTCCATGCACACTCTCAGACCACAAAGGCATCAAATTGGAACTGAACACACATCTCCACCAACGAAAACCCTGTAACTCATGGAGACTGAACAACACATTGTTGAATCACCAATGGGTCATCGAAGAGATCAGAACAGAAATCCAACAGTTTATGAAATTTAACAGTAAGGAGCACACAAAATACCAGCTCCTTGGGACACAGCAAAGGCAGTACTCAGAGGAAAATTTATAGCGCTGTGTGCCTACAACAACAAGTTGGAAAAATTGCAAACCAACAAGTTAATGTCTCACCTTAAGCTCCTGGAAAAAGAGCAACAAACCAACCCTAATCCCAGTAGAAGAAAGCAAATAATTAAAATCAAAGCAGAATTAAATGATTTGGAATCCAAAAAAAACTATAGAAAGAATCAACAAAACGAGGAGTTGGTTCTTTGAAAGAATTAACAAAATTGACAAGCCCTTAGCAACTCTTACCAAAAAAAGAAGAGAGCATATCGAAATAAATAAAATCGCAGATGAAAATGGTAATATCACGACAGAAATTACCAAGATCCAGAATATCATGAGGGAATACTTCTCAAACCTTTATGCCAACAAATTTGAGAATCTAGATAAAATGGATGAATTCCTAGCCAATATTAACATACCCACACTGAACCAAGAACTAACCCAACTCAACAGGCCTATTTCAAGCTCTGAAATAGAAATTGCAATTAGAGAACTTCCACCTAAGAAAAGCCCAGGGCCAGATGGATTCACAGCTGAATTCTATAAGGTCTTCAAAGCAGAGCTCACACCAATACTCCTCAAGCTCTTCAACGAAACAGAAAATGAAGGTTCCTTACCAAACTCATTCTATGAAGCCAGTATAACCCTGATCCCCAAACCAGACAGGGATTCATCAAAGAAAGAGAACTATAGACCTATATCTTTGATGAACATCGATGCAAAACTTCTCAACAAAATACTGGCCAACCGTCTACAACAACTTTTCAAAAAAATTATACACTATGATCAAACTGGATTCATCACAGGGAGGCAAAGCTGGTTCAACATACGCAAATCAATTAATATAATTCAACACATCAACAGGAGCAAGGACAAAAATCACATGATTGTCTCAATAGACGTGGAAAAGGCATTTGACAAGATCCAACACCCCTTTATGTTAAAAGCTCTGGAGAAACTAGGAATCCATGGAACATTCCTCAATGTAATAAAGGCTGTGTATGAGAAACCTACTGCTAGTATTACACTTAATGGTGAAAATCTAAAGCCATTCCCTCTAAAATCAGGAACGAGACAAGGATGCCCACTCTCTCCACTCCTCTTTAACATAGTACTAGAATTCCTAGCCAGTGCAATAAGGCAAGCAGCAAGCATAAAGGGGATCCAAGAAGGGAAAGAGGAAATAAAACTATCCCTCTTTGCAGATGACATGATTCTGTATTTAAAGAATCCTATAGACTCTACTCCCAAGCTCCTTGAGCTGATTCAAAGCTTTGGAAGAGTAGCAGGCTATAAAATCAACCCTCAAAAATCAACTGCCTTCCTTTATGCCAACAGTGAGAGGAACGAGGCAATAATCAGGAAAGAAACTCCTTTCACAATGGCCTCAAAGAAAATAAAGTACCTAGGAATTAGCTTAACTAAGAATGTAAAGGACCTTTTTGATGAAAACTTTAAAACCCTAAAAAAGGAAATTAAAGCAGAACTAAGGAAATGGAAAAACCTTCCATGCTCCTGGGTTGGAAGAATCAACATTGTGAAAATGACAATCTTGCCAATAGCTATCTACAAATTCAATGCAATACCCATCAACATCCCAATGTCATTCTTTAAAGAAATAGAAGAGGCAATTCAAAATTTCATATGGAATAATAAAAGAGCCCGTATAGCAAAAACACTTCTTAGCGGAAAGAACAATAAAATACAATTATTTTTAAAAAATTAAAAAAAATTATGAACATAGTTTAAGCAAATTGCCATTATTAGATATTTTACATATAAAATGCATAAAAATTATGCATTTATAGATTTTCTAGTAATTAATAATGTTTCTTCCTCTTAAAATAAAAAAGAAATGACATAAGTGTAGTAAAAGCCATTCTCAGAATATATAAAATGGAATTCTAGTTGTTATTGTACATTTTATTTGATTTAAAAATCACAGAAATTTGGTCACTTTAAAAAGCATTTAGAAGGACCAGGGGCATGGCCTAGTGATAAGTACAGGGCTTGTTTGGCATGCATCAAGCCCCAGGTTCCATTCCTTGGTACCACATACACAGAAAAAGCCAGAAGTGCTACTATGGCTCCTCAAGTGGTACAGTGCTAGCCTTGAGAAAAACGTAAGGACAGTGCCCAGGCCCTGAGTTCAAGCCTAATGGTAGAGTGCTTGTCTCTTGTCTAGTGTGCATGAATTCCTGGGTTCAATTCATCGGTATCACAAAGCCAGAAATGCTACTGTGGCTCAAGTGGTAGAGAGCTAGCCTTGAGAATGCCCAAGACCAGTGCCCAGGCTTTGAGTTCAAGCCCCAGGACTGGCAAATACAAAAAATAAAAATAAAGTGTTTAGAAGTCTGGAAAGGTGTCTTAGTGGTAGAGTGCTTGCCTAGCATGCATGAAGCCCTGGGTTCGATTCCTCAGTAGCCCATACACGAAAAAGGCCAGAAGTGGTGTGGTGGCTCAAGTGGTAGAGCGCTAGCCTTGAGCATAAGAAACTCAGGAACAATGCCCAGGTCCTGAGTTCAAGCCCTAGAACTAGCAAAAAGAAAAAAATGGTTTAGAAATTAAAATAACAGACTGCGCCTGAGTGGGCTGTGCCGCCCTCTCTGCGAAGAGGATGGCGGCATCTTCCAGCGGGGAGAAGGAGAAGGGACGGCCGGGAGGAGAGAACGATTACTGTCTGCACTGGAAGATCTCCAAGTCTTCTTTAGGGACATTGTAGAAATGTTGGTTACTTCAAGAAACCAAAAGTTGCTACAGCAGGGAGAAGAAAACCAGGCTCCGGAATTGTGAATTCATCGAGATGGGCAATTTCAAGATAGAATGAAACTGGCTCTCGATCAGGGAAAGATCCATCATGAAATTCAAGTTTTAGCAGAGGAAGTGGAGTAGAGAGACAGTGAATAGTCAGCAACTACAGAAACCGCTAAAGGAAGCAGAACAAATACTAGCAACAGTTGTTTACCAAGCAAAAGAAAAATTCAAGTCAATAGTAAAAGCAGGAAAAGGTGCTATCTCCTCTGAAGAAATAATTAAATATGCACATAGAATTAGAGCAAACAATTTTGTGTATGCCCCACTGATCTGGGCTCCAGGAGATCCACGCAGAGCGTACCCAGCTGATTCAGGGATGAGCAGTGGATTATTGGGTCAGATGAACAATCGTCCACTCATGGTGAGAGGCCCTTGCCGCCTCAGGCTGCCAGATGTTCTTGCTCCACAGTATCCCTGGCAGTCAAACTACTGGTCAATGAATATGTTACACCAAATCATAGCAATGCCTTTTTATTGGACACAGTAAAGAAAGTGAAGATGATGTAGAGGTTATGTCAATGGACTCCTCTAGAACAATAGTGACTCTGATTTAAAACAAACAATTTTTAAAAAAGGAATTAGAATAAAAATGATCATTTCAGCCTAGGGTTCCAACTCCAGTATCACAGAGTAAACAAATAATACATTAATAAATAACTGAATGAACAGTAAATGTCAGTTATCAATACTGGATGAGAAAACTAGTAGGCTGTGGAACAGCAGCAGAAGCCATATACTCAATACAGACCCCAAACTGATCATGAGTAAAAATCTCAAATATGGAGTTGTGGTCTGAGTGCCACTTAGACACCTTCATTTCAGGCCTAATTCAATAACTTTGCCTTGTAGAGAAATGAGTTAATGAAGTATAATGAGAAGAACTTAGGCTTTCAAGGTAGAACAGGGAACAGGAGACATTTATGAAGATACACTGAACTCCCAAATTAATAAGCTGAATTAAATCTGTTGTACAACTATGTAAAGATTTTTTTTCAAAAAAGAAAAATAAAAAGATCTCGTATGAGATCTCATCTCCTAGTTAGGTAATGTTAGGTAACGTATGTGTGCTAAGCTTTTCATCTGTATCCTCTGTTGTCACTGGTTTGGGGAGGGAAAGGGAACTCAAAATGGTGAGACAAAGGGCAAAGGTGAACCAATGCAACTGCAATACTAACAAAACACTATGTTAGAAATGAACTTCAGTGGGTAGGGGAAGTGGGGGAAATGAGGAAGAGGGTAAAAAGTCTGACAAGAAATGTACTCTTTACCTTACTTATGTAACTGTAACCCTTCTGTACTTCACCTTTATAATAAAATTAAATTAAGTTAAAAAATAAAAATAAAGCTAATGATGTCTTTGCTTAGAATGGTTGTTCCAAAAGGCATGATGGGAGATACCTTCCCTGAGTGGTATTTTCTGATGGTGATAGGTTGGAAGAGCTGTGGCGCTGGTGGACAGGATGAGGGATGCAGAGCACCCAATCATGAAAAATCACACCTGCGATTACTGTGCCCTCTGCTCTTTTTCACCAAGACATTCATCTAAGTGAAAATCTCTTGTCTAATTATCCAAGCCTGGAATGGAACAGTGTTTTACACAAACTCATGCATTCATGAAAGATTTTTTGAGATAGGTTAAATTTTCCAGGATTGTGTATTACTACAAGCAAATCAATACATAATTATACTTTGCTGTGTTTCTCTTTTCTTACACAAGTTGTTCACACTTTGAGAGAAAAAAAATCACACACCAACATCAAATATAGGAAATTCGAGAAGATTATTTGAGAAGATTATTTTCCTAGTGTTTGTATGGGTACAAGCCACTGACTACCTCATGGTATTTTCTAGAATATAATTGCTCCTAGGTTAATAATGATTTGCCAGTATTTCCTAATTAAAATAATTTAAATTAATTCATGAGGTACATATCAGGTTAGAAGTAATTTCTTCCTTATATCATAGTAAAAGAGTTATTTTTAACAGGTAGGTGTATGATCTATGAATTTTATTTCATCTTAGAAAATGTAGATTGACAATCTGTTTGAAAGATGGAGATGGCTGGATGCCATCTGGAGATTGAGCTTTGCTACACATTTGAATAAGAAGACCGAATGAGGCAATATTAAAGGAGTGGTTAACACAGTATCTGCCACATAGTAAGTGCTCATATGTGGTAACTATTATCATAAACAGGAATCAGTGGAACTGGTGGGACTGAGTGTCACTCTACATCAACACAAGGTAGCAACTCACAAGTCACAAGTCTTGCTTGGGAGCTGGGATGCAGACCAGCTGACGCCAGGAATGGAGCCTTAATGTCCACTTCAGGATGATGGCCAGTGCAGAATGCAGACTGGACACTCCAATTTGAACCCTAAGACTCTAAGAAAGGAAAGAGACAGCATACCATCGGAACTAGAAATGAAGGAAACTTTAGCAATTTGATTCAACACTTTGCTTCTTAACTCTTGTTAGCTAGAAACTGGTGCAAGGAATGTTTTGCTCGCTAGTGATATTCTTACTGTCTGATTGCTGTTTAGCTGCCTAGTTGCCTGTGCAATGTCCATCCGTGCTGTGTGTAACTGCTTCAGTCCCATGTTACCAGAAAGGGTTAAATAAGGATAGCTTCAAGTAGCATTTTAGAATATAAAAGCTCTGGGGGGCAGGGGGGGGAAAGGAGTTTGGCCTAGTGGTAGAATGCTTGCCTAGCATGCACAAAGACCTCAGTACCATATATACATAGAAAAAGCCAGAAATGGTGCTGTGTCTCAAGTGGTAGAGCTCTAGCCTTGATAAAGCCCAAGGACAGCGCTCAGAACCTGAGTTCAGGTTCCAGGACTGGCAAAAAGAGAAAAAATCGGAAGTTGCGCTGTGGCTCAAGGAAAAGGGTGGTAACCTTGAGCTGAAAAGCTTAGGGTCAACACCCATACCCACAGGTCAAGTCCCATGATGCAGGGAGTGGTGGAGGAGAGAAAGCTCTATGGGGTTTTGAAATGGCTGACCTGGAGTCTATAACACTATGGTTGATACGTAAGTAAACATGTTAAAGTAGCTCAATGGGAACTCTACTCTAAATTTCTGTTGGGCTCATTGGTGGAGACAAATTCTCATGACTATGATACCAACATTACTGTGATTAGTAAAATAAATAGCTCAATTCCTGAATAAGATATTAGAGCCATTATATGATCCCTCAAGATTTGTTATCATTCCTCATGTATACTAACCCCAGGAATTATGAAATTTTCTAACAAGTGATGATATTCTATATGTAATGGCAGTTTGATTTTTGGCCCATTTTTAAGTCCTCTTTCTTATAACTCTACTAACTAGAAAGCACAAATAAGACCCTTTGCTTCCAAGACTTCTATGTATTTTTATGCCAAAGGAATGAAACTAATAGAGTGATCATTCTTTAGATCATTGGAAACCCCTATATATAGCCCCTAGAATATAATTCTGATTGAGGGTGATAATGCATATGACAAAGGGTGAATAATTAGAGATTGAGGATAACTTGAAGTGAATTAAATATGACATCCTGAAACTGTATCTCTTTTTAAAGTAGAAATTTTGAGTATAATTCAAATCCAAGGGGTAGTTTCTTTAGATCTCAGTAATACTGATTCTGCTTTGTTATAAATAAATCACTTACAGAATTTGTTATACTTCTCAGTATAACAACGATATTCACAAGGCAATATGTTGGAAATATACTCTAAACGTGGGAGGGGATGAGGGAAGGAAAGTGGGAGAAAAACATGGAAAGGGGTAAGAATGTTCAAGAAGTCATGTACTCACTACCTTATGAATGTAATTGAACCCATCTATAAATCACTCTGATAATAAAATAAAGATTAAAAATAGATACACAGTGAGCAAAGAAAGTAAATAATTTTTATGATTATGATAATAATGATGATAGGTAAATATTTAAATTCAGAGTAAAACAGTGGGCTTTGTTTTCACATACTAAATAATAATAATCCTGAGAATGATATTAATTGACACAAAACCTACATATTTTTGTGCAAAATCTTTAAAACTTATAGTAATGAGAAGTCAATATCCTGACCTAAAAGGACACCTATAGTTTGTACCTGAGACTATGAGACTTAAACTACAAGCTTATTTTACCCAGAAGCCACTCCATCTCTGAGGTATTCTTGACTAGACCACTTGAGAAAAACTGAAATATACACAGACATTTAGGAAAACACATGCTTTCAGAACTTCATCAATTCTGATATATCATATCTAGGTAATTGACATGTTCCTCCCCTCTCTCTTTTCAATACCATTGCTCTAGAAATAATAAGCATTGAGAATATCTTTAAGTATTATTCAGTATCTTTCCTTTGACTCTTGAAAAGTACTTATACTCTTAAAGTATATTCTTTCCTTTTGCAAATAAGCATTTGTCCTGAAAGCTAATTCTGTGGAAAGCTGTATTCTGGATAGCACGATCTGTAGTTTGAAACAAGTTCTGAGGAGCAATGGACATGATTCCAACTTGGACTTCACGTCCCTACACTATAATTTATATATATATATATATATATATATATATATATATACTGTACATGGCTTCTTTGCCTTCGACATTAATACCCATCTGCTGCAGTGGCAACATGCCTGCTCTCAGGCTGATTGGATGGATGCCCTGGAGCACAGGTGCCTGGCAATGATGGGTTTGGAGAAATCCCCTACAAAACATAGTGTGTGACATTTCCTCTACAGGGCATCTCTCCTGGGTGCATGTTAGGCAGAAGGGTCTCTCTTCCTGTCTGAGGTCCTGACTGAGCCTACACATCTACAGACTATTTCTGTTCATCTTTAAAAGTAAAATCTCAGAACAAGGTGACATTTAAAAGTGAAAAACATAATATTTTGATTCTATACTCTAGCTTAGCAATTTTTTAAGTTCTTTCTTGGGAGAGCTTTAGTATCAAGCTTTCAAAGTCAGATCATCTTCCCAGATACAAGTTATCCATTACATTGCATCTTTCATTCAACCAAAGCTGATAATATAAACAAAAATCTATTGCCATAATAATGAACAAGTGGTGTGGCTTATGGAATATCTGTGTGAGTACGTGCGAGGATTTGAAATAAATGGTCATCTTCTAGTTGTTTTATATCGACTATTATACTCAGAAAATATTAAGACTGTTAGCAGATACTTTCTGCTCTATGATGATTTTTTTCTTGGAGGCAAAATCCCCACTGGAATAGCTAATTAACTGTGTTTCATGGCTCGGGAGTCAGACCTGACACTACAGAGAGAAGAAAATCCTCATGTTGCCTTTAAGATAAGACTAAATAGTTGAGAGAAACTACAGGATGGATATACGGTCTCGTGTGATCAATTTCTACTCTAGAAAACAATTTCCTTAGCTAGTTAAGGGAGAGATGTGGTAAAAATAAATTCTATAGAGATATGCTAATGAACATTACAGGGAACACCTCAGCATGCATCTCTTAGTCAAAGCCCAGGGGTTTTGTAAGGTCTTAAAGAAGAAATAATCGTCAGCTTCCTACAGGTAATTGGAAGCACCCAAACTGAGCTAACGTTTATTCCAAAATTTGCCTTTACCTTGTACTGGGGTTTTGCAAGGATTCAGGAATCTATACCCCCTTCTCATTTTTTTATGACTTGGGTAAATGAGAACACTCTCATAAAAGAAAGAATAGGAAATCCTAATCTGTTATACTTTATACAATGACTTATTCCAATAAAGAGTTAAGAAAAACTTTTAAAACTTTCTTTTGCATTTTTGCTGATCCCAGGTCTTGACTCTTGGCCTGAGCACTGTCCCTGAGTCTCTTTTGCTCAAAGCTAGCAGCGCTCTACCACTTGGGTCACAGTGCCACTTCTGGCATTTTCTGAGTGGCTTAGTGAAGATAAGACTTTTCTTCTCTGGCTGTTTTCCAACTGTCATTCTCAGATCTGTCTCCTGAGTAGCTAAGATTGTAGGTGTTAACCACTGGCACCCAGCTGAATACTTTCTTTGCTAGTTCATATTCTATTAAAGTTAGTGCTTTCAAATAGTGCACACATTCAGATTACTCGGGATGCTCATTGTGTTCCCTGAAAATCTACTGGTATCTTGAATTTCATCTCATTTTCATGGTGTCTGGAGGACAGAATTTTTTCTTGGCATCTACAAAAAATAGATTTTTGGTCGTTACTAGATCCATTGTACTATAATTACATCTCAGTCCAATCTAGTAGGAATATTTACATATAAACATCTGCAAAACTTATTTGGTTATCTATCAATATCTTATACTTCAAATCTGCTCACAAAAGTTCAGAATAGGAACACATGCCCTTTAATGAGGTTCTTGCATCTCTTGTGCCATATCTATACTCTGATTTCAAGGTTCTAATGTCTGGTCTCTCTCCTCTATTCGACCAAATACCTTGCCTTGTTTTTGTTTACAGAGACACACAGTGCATAACTTTAAGCCCAGCACCATTCTTGGGTAGGATTGCATAGAAGACTTCCCTTTTTCTCAAAATGCTTAGCACACTTTCTTAGTGTAAATGGCCAGCTGGTACTACTGCTGCTCTGACATCTTTGAGCCTTTCCATTGTCCTTGAGCAGAATGTTCCTGCTGCCACATCAGCAGTCTGAACGCAGCATGAATGCTCTCAAGTGAGGAGGATAGCACAGACTTTTGAAGCATCTTCTGTTGACAACAGTCTCCAAAGATATAGTCCAAGAATTAAACTGATTTTCCCCTTATTCAGCAACAAGACGTTAGTGTGTTCACACGATTTAAAACCCTCCTATCAACGCTCTATGTATTCAATTTCTGTTAGTTAACTTGATGTCCCAAAGAAGATGGACATATTTCTGCTCAGAAAATGGTAATAAAGCCACTAAAATCTGACCTGTGGCCATGCTCTCTCCTGTTCTCCTTTACAATTGTGTCATCCCATGATCCTATATCTGCCTACTGACTTATTGCTAATATGTTTCAAAAGCTTGATTTATTCCAACCAGCAAAGGCCATTATTTATATGATCAAATTATTGAAATAATTTTGATTTTCAAATAATGTAATATTTCTGAATAGTACTTATGGGTCCTTCATTATTTTCTACTTTAATCATGGGAGAAATTCAAAGGAACAGTTGGAATAATTCATAAGGCATTTATATACCGTATAATCTAGTTTTACAATCCATGTAACTGGAGGCTTTCAGGGAATAATTTTTATTGATTAACCTTAAGGTCAATTCATTATTTTTAAATTACCCACCATGATTTTGTTTCCTGTCTTTATCCTCTGATTCATGCAGCTTACTAGTTTTCTAAAGAGTTAATTATTTGATAAATACAAGATAATTCCTTCTAGTTATTTTTCTGTGTAGTGATTTCTTTGGCAGCAGAACAACACTTGATTACAGTATTTCTAGAAAATCTGTCTTCCAAAAGTTTAAACACTGGTGTAGGAATGTACATGTGTATCACCACTGTGGAAATCAGCATTAGAAATTCCTTTAAAAGAAGGCGGGGGAGAAAAGAAAAATTTGTCTTCCTCTTTAGATATTTAAGAAGAAAAAGAGAGGATAATAGAACATAAATACTGTATTTTTAATGTCATAAGGTATTTGTAAAACCTGCATGGGTCACATTAGTCCATTAAACATTGCATGCAGTGAATTAGTTATAAGGGTATATAGGAAATACAATTCATATTGACAATTTTTGTGAAGGTTTTCCTATTTCAAGTTTAGAGGCCACATGAAATGTTGGGATTTATCTTATATTACTGTAAATTTTGAGAAACAATAAGAGCAGGGAATAACCTCCATTTGGACAGTATTGCTTTGTTAAAATTAATAAGGAAATTTTCCTGGTTATATAGATAACTAAATTGAATTCACCTTTCTTAAAACATGTTGTGGAAAACAATGGAAGTTTCTTTATATTCTACCAATGTAGATTTGTTAAAAAGCCCATTTCATTTGAAGGCATGCTACAGCCCATTGATTTCTCCTTTGAGATATTATAGAACAGGAAAGGCTAGAGTAGAAGCAGGTCATTCTACTCACCTGCTAAGAATAGATTATTTTCAAGAGGGAACATGAGGCTATCACTGTAGGTGACCCTTTCCTTTAGAACTTCATCAAACTGATACTTCCAACTCTGTCAGAGCCACAGGAAAGAAACTTCTGTCTCGGGCTCTAAGAAGTCTGCATCTGACTTTATTCCAAACTTTAGTGAACCATGTTGTACAAGTCCAAGTGGGGGCATGCATCCAGAATTTATGTTTCCTTCTTAAAGGCCATGATTCTGGCGAATATTGAGAAAACAGAGAAGCCACATTCTGAGAGGTTGAATCTGGAGTCTTTAGTAGAGCACCAGAGGTCTGCAGGTGGACTTCCTGTCTCAAAGATGTGTAGCCCAGATGTGTAGCACACAACTTTCAAAGACAAAAACCACATGTTGTGGTGGAGACCAAACCTTAACAACCTGGACAAAAGTGGTACACACACACACACACACACACACACACACACACACACACACAAAACCAAAGCAAGCAAATCTGTAGATATATATCACACTTAATTGTGTACTTTAAACAGGACAACTTGGTGCTATGTAAATTCCACTTTAATACAGTAGTTTACAAACAGCTCTAAAAACAGATAAATGGTTATTTGAAATAAAGTCATATTATTTTATTGTAAACAATAGCAAGGTAAGTGACGATAATGTATTTCTAACAAGAGTGTCATACATAGGAAGAACAAACTGGATGGGGATACTTATTTCTAATAAAAGTATTACACAGGCTAATAGAGGCGGCGGAAGATGTCAGCAGTTCAGTTTGAGTCTTTCAGAGCTCTCGCCAAGATACCAGTTTTGGCAGAGTAGGGGACAGTAAATACCTCAAATCGATCCTAAGTAAGCTTTAGCGATACAGAGATCTCAGTCACAGAGGAAAAAGCCAGAAATCCGGCACAAAGAAGACAGCGGGGACTGGTTCTACCCTCTCCGAGCAGGCGCGGAGACAAAGCGGCTCTTCTGAATCTGAGCATCAGTGCTTCTTGGCGCTGCAATCTGCCAGCTGCAGACAGAGCCACACAGAGCCTGCAGGAGCCCAGAGCCGACACCTGGCTGTGCACTTTGTGAGTACCTCCGAGGAGAAGTTTCCACTTCTGCTCGTGGATCAGCATTGGGAGGGAGCCCGCCCTCCCCCCCAACAAGCTGAGAGCAGCGCCATCTTGACTACTGGCAATGACCTGGCCAAAGCAATTGGAGCCTGAGAGGTGTTGCTGACAGTGCCATCTTTCTTATTGGCAAAGGATTTCCCAGAGATCCCTTAGCCGGAAATCTGGCCCTAGAGCTGCTGAAGTCCATCCCCTGCACCAGCCACAGACCTGGTAAACAAAGCCGCCTGCGGATCTTTCAGCTTTGTTTTCCCAAACAAACAATCAGATCCGAAAAAGGGCAAAGCCAAATCACAAGAGAAAAAGACTTTCTGAACTGTTCAGATCCTGAGACACAAGTTTCCTATCCTGCCCTGATCCCCCCCCAAAAAAATCCTGAAGAATACCCTTTTTTTTCTATATTTTTTTTGTTTTTTTTCTTTCTCTTTGGTATTTTTTTCTTTTTTATTCTTCTACCCCTTTTTTAATTTGCATTTATAGGTGTTCTTATTTCCTCTTACCATCCTACCTATACTTTTTTTTTTCTCTTTTCTCTCCCGAATCCCTCTGTCACTGTGGTTGTTCCTGGAAACATAGTGACAGCTCTGGGTGCCATCTGAATACAAACGATATCTATATTGATACAGTCACCTGCTTTTTAATCTCCTGGTCTCAACCCTAGTATTTCTTAAGTAAGAGCTCACAATAGTGAAGACTCTCCCCCCACCTTTTTCTTTTTCTTTTCTTTTTTTTGATTTTGTTTTATTGTTGCTGTTTTTGCTTTTTTGTTTTGGTTTTGTTTCTCTGTTTTTTGTTCTGTATGGGTTTTTTCTTTCGGTTTTTTTTTGTGCTTGTTGTTTTTATCTTACTTTGCTTTTTTTTCTTTCTTTCTTTTTAAAAATTTTCATCATTGAAATCTCCTATATCTACCTCCCTCTTTTCTTGATATATTCATCTTATTACCCTTCTTACTTTCATAAGTTTTATCTAATACTTTCCAAACTTTGTACTCAAATACGCTACCTGCTTATCGACTTAGGTCAGTTATTCTTATGCGATACCTTTTCTTCATTACTATAATAATCTTAAACTCCTACGTTATTCCTCTTGTACCTTCCCTGTTCTCTCTCATACTATTTTTCTATATGTGGTCTTCTGTTCATCTTTCAACCCTTATAATGCATGGGTCTACACTTGATGGCTGTTGAGCAATATTGTATATCTAGGTGTTCAATTATTCTCTACGCTCAGAAGGACTTAAAGACAATAGAGATTGGATTGAGAGGCTTATTGTTTTGGTCATAAATCAGTTATCAGTGGTTGTATTAGACTGGTCTGTAAGTGCACAAAAAGAAAGAGTGATAACACCAATCAAAACTTGTGAACATCTAGTGTCTGCCAGCTACAGAGGTCTAGGTTGGTTATATCTGAAAAACTATAATCACGTTTAGTATTAATCTTGCTCCCATTTTCAAATGGGCAGAACAAGAAACTCAAGAAAAATGTCAAATCAAGAAACAACATCCCCCACCCAATATAAACAGACAATGGAACAGTCACTGGCAAACATGGAGGAGAGTCTTCCAAGTGGTATACAAATGCAATTGATAAACATCATTAATGAAAAATGTGAAAAAATAAAGAAGGAGATAAGGGAGGAAACCATAGCTGAACAAGAGGAAACCATAAACAAGGTGATAAGTGAAAAAGGATAAGCCATAAAGGAGGCCATCTTTCAAAGAAAGATGGATGAATTCATAGAATCCACAAATAAAAAGGTGACCGAACTCCAGCAAATGTTCAAAGAAAATAAAGCTACTGAGCTAACCACTCAAATGGAAATCAAGGAGCTAAAGAAATCCATACATGATCTAAAAGAAGAGATGCAAGGCATCAAAAATGAGCAATTAGAAGCAAAGGAGATGAAGAATAAAGTAGATGGCTTTGACAGCAGGTTAGACAATGCAGAGGAGAGAATTTCCGGAGCTGAAGATAATTTAGTTGTTATAGAGAAAGAACAGAAAATGAGTCAATCCAAATCTAGGAAAAAAGAGAGCATTTCAGGAGGACCAAGATACAATTAGGAAGCCTAATTTAAGGCTAATTGGTATTGAGGAGGGTCTGGAGAAAGAGGTCAATGGTATTGGAAATATACTTCAGGGAATCATCTCAGAGAATTTCCCAAATATCCAGAAGGGCAGGCCCATCCAGATACTAGAAGCTTTTAGAACCTCAAACAGACCTGACCAGAAAAGAACATCCCACTGCCACATTATAATCCTAACTGGATCAATAGAGACAAAAGTAAGGATCCTAAAGGCAGCCAGGGATGAGGGATCAATCACCTATAAAGGCAAAAAAATCAGAATCACCCCAGATTTCTCAGCAGAGACCAGGCAAGCAAGAAGTGACTGGAAGCATATATGTCATGCCCATAAGTCAAATAACTACCAACCAAGAATACTGTACCCAGCTAAGCTCTCATTCATAACTGAGGGAACAATACAAATATTCCATTCCAGGGAAAAGCTGCAACAATATGTAGCAACAAAACCAACATTACAAAAAATTCTCAAAGATGTTGTACACATAGAAAACCAACATAAATGCAATACAGAGAAAGTAATGGCACCTAAACATCATACTAAGTACCACAAGAACTGTCAAGACACAGGCCCTAATGAAAGCTTTTAAACATGGTAGGAACTAGTAAATATCTCTCAATCCTAACTCTCAATATCAATGGACTTAACACTCCAAGTAAATGGCATAGACTGTCTAGTTGGATCAAAAAACAAGATTCATCATTCTGCTATCTTCAAGAGACACATCTTACCCAAAAAAACAAACCTTTTTTGAAAGTGAGAGATTGGAATAAACTCTATCAAGCTAAAGGCCCCCATAAACAGGCTGGAGTTGCCATCCTCATATCAGATAAAATAGACTTCAAACTAAAATTAGTGAGAAAAGACAAAGAAGGATACTACATACTACTGAAGGGATCTTTCCTCCAAGAAGACATAATGACCCTAAATATCTACACACCCAATCCTGGAGCTCTGAACTTCATCAAGCAAACTTTACTTTCACTGAAACCATACATCGATCGAAACACAGTGATTGTTGGTGACATTAACACACCACTCTCACCTATGGACAGATCAACAAGGCAAAAACTCAACAGAGAAACCTTAGAACTGAACTATATAGACCAACTAGATCTAACAGACATCTGCAGAATATTCCACCCAGCAACAATACAATATACGTTTTTCTCAGCAGCACATGGAACATTTTCCAAAATAAACCACATCTTAGGCCATAAAACAAACCTGGACAGATTCAGAAACACTGAAATTATTCCCTGCATGCTCTCAGACCACAAAGACATCAAATTGGAACTGAACACACATCTCCACCGACGAAAACCCTGTAACTCATGGAGATTGAACAATACATTGTTGAATCACCAATGGGTCATCGAAGAGATCAGAACAGAAATCCAACAGTTTATGAAATTTAACAATAAGGAGCACACAAAATACCATCTCCTTTGGGACACAGCAAAGGCAGTACTCAGAGGAAAATTTATATCTCTGAGTTTCTAAAACAAGTTGGAAAAATCACAATCCAACAAGTTAATGTGTCACCTTAAGCTCCTGGAAAAAGAGCAACAAACCAACCCTAATCCCTGTAGAAGGAAGCAAACTATTAAAATCAAAGCAGAATTAAATGATTTGGAATCCAAAAAAACTATAGAAAGAATCAACAAAACAAGGAGTTGGTTCTTTGAAAGAATTAACAAAATTGACAAACCCTTAGCAAGCCTTACCAAAAAAAGAAAAGAGCATATCGAAATAAACAAAATCGCAGATGAAAATGGTAATATCACAACAGAAATTACCAAGATCCAGAATATCATGAGATAATACTTCTCAAACCTTTACGCCAACAAATTTGTGAATCTAGAAGAAATGGATGAATTCCTAGCCAATATTAACATACCCACACTGAACCAAGAAGAACTAACCCAACTCAACAGGCCTATTTCAAGCACTGAAAAAGAAATGGCCATAAGTGACCTTCCACCTAAGAAAAGCCCAGGGCCAGATGGATTCATAGCTGAATTCTATAAGGTCTTTAAAGCAGAGCTCACACCAATACTCCTCAAGCTCTTCAATGAAATTGAAAATGAAGGTTCTTTACCAAACTCATTCTATGAAGCCAGTATAACCCTCATCCCCAAACCAGACAGAGATTCATCAAAGAAAGAGAACTATAGACCTATTTCTTTGATGAACATCGATGCAAAACTTCTCAACAAAATACTGGCCAACCGTCTACAACAACTCATCAAAAAAATTATACACTATGATCAAACTGGATTCATCACAGGGAGGCAAAGCTAGTTCAACATACGCAAATCAATTAATATAATTCAACACATCAACAGGAGCAAGGATAAAAATCACATGATTGTCTCAATAGATGCGGAAAAGGCATTTGACAAGATCCAACACTCCTTTATGTTAAAAGCTCTGGAGAAACTAGGAATCCATGGAACATTCCTCAATGTAATGAAGGCTGTGTATGACAAACACACAGCTAGTATTATACGTAATGGTGAAAAGCTAAAGCCATTCCCTTAAAATCAGGAATGAGACAGGAATGCCCACTCTTTGAACTCCTCTTCAACATAGTATTAGAATTCCTAGCCAGTGCAATAAGGCAAGAAGCAAGCATAAAGGGGATCCAAGAAGGGAAAGAGGAAGTAAAACTATCCCTCTTTGCAGATGACATGATTCTGTATTTAAAGAACCCTATAGACTCTGCTCCCAAGCTCCTTGAGCTGATTCAAAACTTTGGAAGGGTTGCAGGGTATAAAACTAACCCTCGGCCAGGAGTTTGGCCTAGTGGTTAAAGTGCTTGCCTGGCATGCATGAAGACCCGGGTTCGATTCCTCGGTACCACATGCATAGACAAAGCTGGAAGTGGTGCTGAGGCTCAAGTGGTAGAGCTCTAGCCTTGAGAAAGTCCAAGGACAGTGCTCAGGCCCTGAGCTCAAGCCCAGGACTGGCAAAAAAAACAAAACAAAACAAAAAAACTAACCTTCAAATATCAACTGCCTTCCTCTACACCAACAGTGAGATGAACAAGGCAACAATCAGGAAAGCAACTCCTTTCACAATAGCTTCAAAGAAAATAAAGTACCTAGGAATTACCTTAACTAAGAACGTAAAGTACCTTTTTGACAAAAACTTAAAACCCTGAAAAAGGAAATTAAAGCAGAACTGAGGAAATGGAAAAACCTCCCATGCACCTGGATTGGAAGAATCAACATTGTGAAAATGACAATCTTGCCAAGGGCTATCTACAAATTCAATGCAATATCCATCAATATCCCCATGTCATTCTTTAAAGAAATAGAAGAGGCAATCCAAAATTTCATATGGAATAATAAAAGATCCTGTATAGCAAAAACACTTCTTAGCGGAAAGAACAGTGCAGGAGGAATTTCAATACCAACTTTAGACTCTATTACAGAGGTATAATTATCAAAACAGCTTGGTACTGCCACAAGAACAGGCCTGAAGACCAATGGAATAGAACTGAGGACCCAGATATTAAACCACAGACCTATGGCCACCTAATCTTTGACAAAGGAGCCAAAAAAGTAGACTGGAAGAAAGATAGCCTTTCAACAATTGGTGCTGGCAGAACTGGTTAAGCACCTGCAGAAAACTAAAGTTGGATCCTTCTTTGTCACCCTGTAATAGAATTAACTCCAAATGGATCAAAGACCTGGAGGTAAAAGCCGACACACTGAAAACTTTACAAGAAGGAATAGGAGATACACTAGGCCTCCTTGGCACAGGTCTAAACTTTCTTAATAAGGACCAAGAATCACAACAAATCAGAGAAAGACTGGATAAGTGGGAGTTCATTAAGCTGCAGAGCTTTTGTACGGCAAAGGACATAGCTAGTAAATTAATTAGGAAGCCTACAGAGTGAGAGAAGATCTTCACTAACCATACATCGGACAAAGGCCTCATATCTAAAATATATCAACAGCTCCAAAAATTGAGTCAATCCAAAACTAATCTCCAAAGTAACAATCATCCCATTAAAAGATGGGCCAAAGAGTTAAAGAGAGTCTTCTCTGAAGAAGAAACAAAAATGGCCTATAGACACATGAGGAAATGCTGAACATCTCTAGTCATAAAAGAAATGCAAATCAAAACAATGCTAAGATTCCACCTCACTTCAGTTAGAATGGACAGGATTGAGAAAACTAATAACAACAGATGCTGGAGGGGATGTGGCCAGGAGGGATCACTACTACACTGTTGGTGGGAGTGCAAACTTGTTCAACCACTATGGAAAGCAGTATGGCAGTGCCTCAAAAGGCTAAGAATCCAAGATCCAAGATCCAAGATTTCCACTACTTGGCATTTACCCAACCATCCGGAATCTGGGGCATACTAAATCCACTAGCACAACAATGTTCATTGCAGCACTATTCACCATAGCAAAGATATGGAACCAATCCAGATGTCCCTCAGTTGATGAGTGGGTCAACAAGTTGTGGTATTTGTACACAATGGAATTCTATGCTGCTGTCAGAAAAAACGACATCGACCCATTTGTTAGGAAATGGAAAGACTTAGAAAAAATCATATTAAGTGAAGTAAGCCAGACTCAAAGGAACTTAGGCTCAATGGTTTCCCTCATTTGTCATAATCAGTAGAAACCTTGTGCTCTACTTGCAGAGATCTGCAATAGAGCAAAAGCTTGATACATAAGGCCAGATAGTATGAAGCTAATTGAAAGGACCCCTAGGATATTGAAACAAAAGCCATATAATGAGTGATTGTTGTCCTTAATGTACTATGTTATCTTTCATCTCTTTTGCTGTCCCTTGGTTATCTCATATTGTTACAGTATCTTACTTTGTTATCTGATATTTTGGATATATTTGTATTCGGTTATTTGAAATTGGATACGGAAGGGGGGAAAACCAAGATGGGGGGGTTTGGGGGAGGGAAATGGGGACCAAGACATGTGAAAGGGTATCAATGTATGTGAATGAATGCATCTTCTATCTTGGAAATACCTTGTAACCCTTTTAGTAATTACAATAAAAATATTAAAAAAAAGTCTTACACATAGGCAAAACCAATTATCCAAGGGCCATCAGAATCCCAGTTATCTAGATGAGTCATGATATCCCGAATTTCAACAACTCATAACATTTGCAGTCCAAAGAATATCCTCCATAACCTCTAGAGGTTTCAGAAAGTCCCCATCTACTGGTATGATATAGAGATGGTTTTACTCAGATACAGCATGCTTATTTCACTCCTAGAACCTGGGAATTCAATTTTACCCCTAGGACTAGGAATGGCTTCTTCCTAGGTGCGTGCTCCCAAGTAGATCACATTGCACACTTACTTGGATATTGCTCAATCTTCCAGGGTGCCGGTGTTCTTGGGCATATGTGCAAGGAAGAACAATGATGAACCATGAATAGGGATGTTGGGACAGGAATATTCCAGTGCATTAAATTCTGGAAACCAAAAATCGGCTTTCTGGTTTCTTGTGAAGACACATTTTGTTTTGTGGATAAGCAAATGTCATTTGATTTGTCATTTTGTTAATGGATTTTCAGATTTTAAATATTCATATGGCATATGGATCTCCACTCATACTCTTGCCCCCAGACCCTTCAATACAAAGAATGGACGTACAGTTACCACCTTATATGCACTTTTATTTTTAGTGCAACCAACTTGTGAAAGTTTTCTTATCTTATTGCAACTCACACATCTCCTCATTAATTCCCCCTCCACCTGCTTTAGCTTGGGTTTCAGTAAATCTACTTTTGTTTACACTAATCCTTCCTTCTTGTTTGAAAAATCCGTTGGGCATCACACTGCTGTGGTACTATTTCGTTACAATGATAACTATTTTTCTTTTCTAGAAACATTTAGCTCATCACACATTTTCTTTGATATTTGTCTAGGTTTTCCTTCTCTTTGTTCTTATTTGAAGTCCCATAAGTTCATTCTGAGACTCATCTCTTCTCATTCAACTATCTCTTTCAGATCATTTCATCAGGGCTGCCCTTGGTTGTCTGGATCAAAACGAGCTCCAGCAGGAATGCATTGTGACTTTACGATTTCTATGATCCACACCTTTCCTCTGACCTCCAGATCCATGCATTCAGTTTTCTTTAGCACGTTTCACTTTGCTGTCTTATACATGTCCGCACATATCTATAGCCTAAACTGCACAATTTATCTTACCCATCAACTACCTTATCTTTTAAAATATACTTGAGGGGCCGGGAGTTTAGCCTAATGTAGAGTGCTTGCCTAGCATGCACGAAGACCCAGGTTCCATTCCTTCGTACCACATATATAGAAAAAAACACACAAATGGTTCTGTGGCTCAAATGGTAAAGGTCTAGCCTTGAGAAAGGCCAAGGACAGTGCCTAGGCCCTGAGCTCATTATATCATGGTTATATCCACAGCCATATAACACTTCTGTTGTTTTGGGTGATGGGGAAGGTGCACATGGGAAAAAAGAGTGAGTAAGCACTCTGCCATTTGAACCAAGTATTCATGCCTTTTTACTTCACTTGCTTTTCAGATAAGGTCTTGCATTTTTTTTCTTTGGCCATCTTGGGCTACTCTCTGGTACCAGGGGCCACAGTTTTCTGCCACCATGCTGAGCTTATTGATTGAATTAGTGTCTTGCAAAATTTCTCTTCCTGGGCTTGCTTTGACCCTTGATTGTCCCAGTGTCTACTGCCTGTAGACTGGCATATAGATATAAGCCCCAGGACCATCCTAGATCTCACCTTTTGCATCATCTGATCTGTCTTATATATCACCATCATCTCTAGTGTTTCTAACACATTTTTTTTGGCTTTAGCCTTACTGTAGTTCTGGTCCTTATAGATATAGATATATCTCCAGCTTTATTGAATACAAATTAAATTTAGTACAAATCAAAAATTCCACAGTAATGTACTTTTCTCAGTATTTTTATTTTATTTTGGTGAAAACTTAATTTTCAAAATTTAGCAAACCTTATATTAATTTTATTATATCTATGTATCAATATGAACAGCACTCCAGATAATGTAACTCAGTAAGTTGTTGATTTTTTTTTTGCTGGTCATGGGACTTGAACACTGAGCTCTTCAGTTCAAGGTTTCCAGTATTCTGATGAGATTGGGTGCGTTCAGGATGGTATGGCCATAGACAGGTTTCCAGTATTCTGGTGGTTAATTGGAGATAAGAATCTCACAGACTTTTGTGTCTGGGCTGGCACTGAATCACAATCCTCAAATCTCAGCCTCCTAAGTAGATTGGATTAAAGTTGTGAGCCACTGACACCTGGATTTGTTGATGTTTTTGAAAGTATAAGATATGTGTCTATTTGAACTAGTCAACTCATGGTATTGCACCTTCCCAGAAATGATGTCTGTTCTATAATATATGTCAGTATGTGGATAAAGAAAATGCCAGCTTTTCCTGCATTTAAAAATTTTTTGTTTGATTTTTGAAAATATGTCAAAAAGTACTTAAACTTATTATTTTGCTACATAAAATACAAAAGAAATTTGTTCTAGGGCATAGAGCATATGTGTGATTTGCTGTATTTTCCCAGTTGAAAGCATAAAATAATTAATAATTAGTTATCTTTCTCTTTTTGAAATTATTATTTCCTTTTAGTAAACTAAAAATTATGGCAAAGTCATAATAAATGTCTTTTAGTTATTTAGTTCAATTTAAATGACATTTAGGGTTTTTTTGTTGTTGTTTGCTTTTTGTTCATTTTTTGCAAATCCTTGGGCTTGAGCTCAAGACCAAAGCACTGTCCTTGGGCTTTGTTAAGCCTAGAGTTCTACCACTTGAGACACAGCACCACTTCTGGCTCTTTCTTTGTATGTGATACTGAGGAATTGAACCCAGGTCTTCACGCATGCTAAGCAAGCACTCTACCACTAGGTCAAACTCCCAGCCTCGACATTTAGTTTTCTTGGTGATCAGTTCTGTAAATTAGTAAATCTTAAGCACTATCAATACAAACATGCTATAGCATTATTTTTAATGAATATGTTGATAAGCATTGTATTACAGAGACACAAAGATAGCTTAGATACATACTGAGACATTTACACATTAGAAACATATGAAATGGTCTCTTGATCAAATCGATAGGTTTCTATGTGTATCAAATAAAAATTCAGTTCATTAATGTAAAAGGAGTGTTTATTTTTCACTTCAAAATCACTAACAATTGAAATTCAGACTGACTTGTTCACTGACAGAAGAGATGTTCACCTGTTCTGGATATTGGTTTATGTTATGCTATCTAGGGAAGGGAAATGGCTGTTTTGTTCTGTATTCAGTAGGTGAATTTCATAAAACTAGGGACTTTATGGTAATGTTTCCCACTCAAATAAAAATAATGGTAAACATTTCAAAGATTCCTGTTCTAACATGATTTGTTTCTAATAGCTATTTCTCTTAAAGCCAAACATTTTGTTACTTTGAGTCAAAATATCTTCTACTGGGCCTTGCAAAGACTTGTTCTGCTGGTTCCTGAATTTCAGAAAAGTTGGCTAACTAGGTTAATTTCTGAAGTTCTTCACCAATTTAACAAAAAGAAAACAAACAATATTATTAAAATGTATGTTGTCTATAAGAATCCACTTTAAATTTAAGAGTACACATTGGAACAACAGAGAATCAAAAGAAGGTAGAAGTAGTTTTTTTTGAATATAAAACTATTTATTGACCACTGTTCATCATTATTTACAATAAAGTAAACAATATACAGTAGGGTAACATTCTGATTACTACAAAGTTGTTTTTCTGGCTTTTGTGAAACCAGTAACCCAATACTGAAAAAAATTGAGCCTACATGTTAGGAATGAGTTAGGGTAAAGAAAAAGCATGCAGGTCAACAATTATAAAATTTTGTCCACTCATTTAGGCCAGCAGGTCCTAAATAGTCGAAATCTCTAACCAGTTGATTTTACATTTCCATGAGCAGTCTTAGATAGCTCATGATCTATGAGCTTTTAGTATACAGATTCTAATACTCTGTAAAGGAATGCTCATTACACAAACTTTTAATGAAAGGAAATCAAAATTTATCTTAGTTGTCTCATCTGGGTGAGGGAAGCTGTTGATAAGACACTTTTCCTTTCAAGACATTTTGCAAACATATTGCATTTGCTATCTATGGCAGAGGCTGGAGGACCTAAAGTTGAGGCTAGCCTGGCGACCTACTAAGTTCAAGGCCAGCCTGAGCTGCCTAGTGACTCTGTCTTAAACAACAACAAAATAAAACAAGGGCCAGGGATGTAACACAGTGATACATCATTTGCCTACATACGCAAGGCTCTGTGTCTGATGCCCAACACCTCTAAACAAGCAAAATCTCCGAAACAAAAACCTACCCATGTATGTATTTTTTTTTACACACACATAAACACACAAAAAAATTCAGGATGGTCCTTCAACAAAGCAGTTAAAGACAAGTTGTTCTGATTAAGTAATTGCCAGAAAAAGTTGCCTTATTAAAAAAAATATCTGGTCCTGAATACAGAGGAAATATACCATGGTATTAAAGGAAGCAACTACAGAAAGCCTTAATTATATTTGCTCAAAGTAACCAGTGCTATTGAGGGAAAACAAAACAAACTCAACAACTCCCAATACTACTTTCAAAACCAACATATCAAACTGGATTTTCATTAGAATGTAGTTGTTTCACACCTTTAATTCAAAAACCAAGACTCAGATTTTATATATACGTATAATATATATAAAAAACAATGCAAACAATTATTGAGCTTCATCTTCTGGACAAGAATGTCAAGTTAGTCTCTCTTCATAAAAAGCAATTACAATCTGAGGACACTTCATATTTGCCTCTTTTGCCAGCACCAAGTCAGCTTCATCTGAATCTTTCCATTTCATGAGAAACATCAACTCTCCACTGCTGTCTGTGGCACCAATGATTCGTTCAGGATCTAGACCTCTAGCAAAGCCCCTTGGTTTGACAGCAGTATCTCTTTTTTTCTTTGATTGGCTGTCATCAGATTCACTGCCTGATAAAGATTTTCTTTTTGTACCATCCTTTTCTTTACCAGCTTTTTGAGAATTAAGAAATGCTTCAATTAATTCTGGATAATCTAAATTTTCTTCAGGTTCTCAAGTCTTATCAGCATCTGTAAATCCCTTCCACTTCAGGAAATATTCTACCTTCCCATTCACTACACCCCGGTCCAGTACTTTTTCCACAACAAATTCTTCAGGCTCTGCTTCTTCAACTTTTTTACTCTTTCCGTTTTGTTTCTTTCCCATTTTTTGCAATGTAGTTTTGTTAGAGGCCATTTTTAATTGCAGACTTGAGCTATTACTCAGATGCTCCCGGTGGCCATGGTGCAGCAGCAGCATCTCCGGCCCTCGGGCTCCCAGCTCCAGTCACATCCGAGGGGAGGGGGCTGGGGCGTCATGGGGAAGGGTCAGTAGTTATTTTTATATCAGATAAAACAGAGTAAAAGCCTAAAAGCGTTTTTGGCTGAGACAAGGATTTGAACTTGATATCTGATGCTTTTGCTCATAGGCTGTCACTCTAGCACCTGAGCTATACCTCCAACCCCCACTTTATAAAGTGTCACTTATCCAGGAAGACATAACAATTAAAAATACTAGAACCAAATAAATTACAAGACCTAATTATATAAAGCAAATATTACCAACTTTGAAAGGAAAAATAGCAATGAAGAAATAATTGAACAAAAATATACAATGAGGACAGTAGGTATGTGTCTTCAAAACTGTTAAAGAAACAGGATATCTCCATGCAAAATACAGTATTAGAGCTCTATGTTATACCATTCATGAAAACCAATTCAAAAGTAAAGATTTAAATGTAAGAACTGACACCAAAACCTTTAAAAGAATATAGTGAAAGAGCTTCAATACATTGGACTTGGCAATGTTGTAGTAGCTACACTACCAAATTCACTTGCAATAAAATCAAATTGAATAAATGGGACGGCATAAAACAAATATCTTCCGCACAGTAAAGCAGTCAACAGAGAGAAAATGGAATAATAAAAGATACTTGCAAGCTGTATAAATGACAGAGGTTTGATATTCAAAATATGTAAGGAAGTTATATGAATCAATATAAAAATAGATAATACCTCATTTGGAAAATGGGCTAAGAATTTGAAGAAGCATTCCTTCACAAGTTGCATAAAACTGGCCTATCTATTTATCTATCTATCTATCTCTCTATCTCTCTAACTATCTGTATCACACACATATATTGGCTCTCTATAGTTATATGAAAAACGATTCAATGTCACTGGTAACAAAAGAAATAGAAAAAAAACAAAAGTAAGACTTTTACTTTACACCTGTTAAGATAGTCACTCTAAAAAAATGAGAGAAAAACTATGGCATAAAACATGACAACAAAATCAAAACAAAACAAAAAAAACAGGACAAGTGTTTGTGAAAATGAGGGAAAAGAAGAGAAATTGGAGGCTTTTTCATGCTGACAATAATTCAGAACAAGGGGAGTTTGCATTAACATTTTTTATCATATAACGAGTGATTGCTGTCCTTAATATATTTTGTTATCTCTCATCTCTTTTGCTGTCCCTTGGTTATCTCATATTGTTACAGTATTTCACCTGGTTACCTGATATATTGTATATATGTGTATTTGGTTATTTGAAGTCAGATAGGGAAGGGAGGAAAACAAGATAAGAGGTGGGGGTGGGGAGAGGGAAATGGAGACCAAGACATGAGAAAGGGTATCAATATATGTGAAGTAATGCACCTTCTACCTGGAGAATATAATGTAACACTTCAATTAATTAAAATAAAAATATATGGAATAAAAGAGTTAAATAGATTGACGATATGATCCAGCCATTCCATTTCTGAATATATATCCCAAGATGATAAGAATCAGTGTCTTGAAGAGATATGCATCCCCACATTCATCATAATATTATTCACAGTATCTAAGATATTAAAGAAAACTAATTTATTCTGAAGGATGGCTATGCAAAGAGAAGATGGAATATGGGTCTTCAAAGAAAGGAAAAGCTTCTCATATGGCACAACATTTTCAATGAAATGAACTAGTCAAGTGAGGCGCTGGAGGCTCACTCTAGCTTCTTAGGAGGCTGAGATCTGAGGCTCCCACCTTAAATCTAGCCTGGGAAGGAAAGTTGGTAAGACTTATCTCCAAGGAGTCATCTCCCAATAAAGCTGGAAGTGGAGTTGTGACTTAGAACACCAGCCTTTAGTGGAAGAAGCTAAGTGCCAGCCTTCAGGCTCCGAGTCCAAGCCCCAGTAAACACAAAATCAGAAAAGAGAGAGGAGAGATATAAAGAAAAAAGAAATACAGAAGGACCGATGGAAAGGAAGAAAGAAATAAGCCAGTCATAGTAAAACAAATGCTGTTTTACTCATGTACTATATCATGTAGTTGAACTTAGCAAAAGGAATTGCAGTTGTAGGAACCAGGAGTAGAGAAAAACTAGCATTGTTATTCAAAGGATATAAGGCTTACTGTACACATTGTAAATAAGTTCTAATGATCTGATGTTCATCCTGTCCTTATATTTATACAACCATACTATGCACGTAAAATATCACTAAGATTGTTAAGAGGGCAGATCCTTTAGAAATGTTCCTACTACAATCAGAGAATGACAAGGAAAACAAAGCATTATAACTTAAAGGCAAAATTGATATATTATGTTTATATATAAACATATATAAGACAAAATTGATATGTTTATATATAATATAACCTTCATTTTTAGTTGTTCACAATTTGAAGCCTTATTTGAACATTCATCTTCCATATCTTAAGAAATGAGTTTGCAAAAATTGACTTTAGTAGAAAATATGTCATACAGACATACTAAAAGAATGGTGGTCAGCAATGGAAATCCACAATTCCCAAATCCAGGCACTGTGCAGGAATTCAGCAGCTGATTGTCATTGTGAAAGCATCTCAAGTCCTCATATTCAACATGGACTATTGCTTAGCACAGGCAAAGAATTTGGTTGACCACCCCAAACATTTTTTAATTCCTGCATGAAGTACCTGTGGAAATCTGCATTCCACAACTGAGTCATGTATTCTCCGGAGGAAAACAATGTGGAATACTTTACCCAGAACAAATAATTTGCAGTTTGTGAATACAGAGTCAGCCAGAGCATACATACCCCTTAACATTAGCATTTTACAGAGTCATTATTCTCCTAAAATACATTTCACTGGGATCATTTAATTCATGACATTTGTTTTAAGAGCAAGCATTAAAGAACAGTGAAGAAGTAATTAATCTAGGAATGCACAGACACATTAAACACAGAAATTTTTCTTCTGTAGGCAGAAGGAATTCTGCAAACATTCACTTAACTCTGCCTCTCTCAGAAAACAAATGAAAAGAAACTGTGCTTCAACATTTTTATAAAATGAAATTATTTTACTTAGGCTTCATTTGATCTTTCCATTCCTTTGTTGCTTTTAAAAACTTCAAGTGATAGGTCAAGGAAAAATTTTAATGCATTAAAAATGTCTGTTTTTTCTAGAGAAAGTATGAAAAAGATAGTGAATACCCATGAAAGCATTTCAATGAAAAGGAAGTTTTTGTCGAACAATCAGAAACCATTGGATTTCTGTGCTTTTTTTCAAACCTGTAAGAGGTTAATTTTTGTGCTGCCCCTACATGGAATCTTGTGTAAAACCATGATGTGACTGGTCACACACTAATAATGAAGCTGTTCCAGGGCGCATATCAGTTCCATTTTCATAATTAATATTTTCAATCAGGTGTAATAATTAACACTCCAAATGTAACTTTTAGTTAATTCCTTCCCTCTTGGGTCTATTCAGGTTTGTCTTTTACGTGGAAAATGAGTGGGAAATGCTTCATGGTGTTATCATCTTATTTTTAGAAATTCCAGGCTCTTATTTTTCTAATAGAGTTTCTAATTCCATGACTGGTATATTGACTGGGTTAGAAGTGATAAAAATTGAGAGAGCAGAACATTTTCATCTGAATAAACCATTCAAGATGAATTCTTGGATTTAAGAATTTTAAATACTCGAGCAGGATGTTTGGTGGCTCTACTCTTCAAGCAAAGCAATGATTCCACGGAGAAGCTTTCTTTTGGGGTGCTGCCTTTGCCAGTAAAATCCCTGTAAGATCCTCAGAATCTCTGCCTTGAACTGATTCCTCAAACATCTTTCTGCTTCCTCTTGTCCCACATTACAGGGACATCCTTTGTATGTGGCTCCATACAAATACTCATCTTCATTTTCTTAAGAAATATGGAACTACAGACTCCTTCTTTTTACTCCATGAGGAGCACTTTGCCCGTCCAGTGTTATGACATTAATTTTTTACACAATCAACGCACTGTGTCTCCTTATACCCACACTGAAACTTCATTACCTAAGAAACCTTTCTAGAGATACCCGAGAAGTCCAACGCCCTAGGAATGAAGTGAGAAACATCTCTCTCTTATGAAGAGTGTGCCAGAGAACATGAAATTTCTATGACATCTTTTCTTTCCAACTTCTCTCTAAAATTCTCAAAATTTTTACATGCTAAATACAGATAACATTTATAAACACAGAATTACTTTGGGCTACTTTCTTTGAACAATACATGTTTGTTTTACTTCCATTATTGTGAATAGTTATTATTTGGGGTTTTATCCCCCAAATGTAATGGAACAGCCCATTTCAACACCTGATATCACCTGGTTCTCTTTAACAACTAGAATTTAGTTTCATGTGTACATAGCCAACAGATCCTGGGAATTTTATTCAGCTTTTTCTTTTATTGTTCATGAAAATAGTAGCTTATCTCACTCCACCAGCAATATTCTTGAGATGCTGTAGTTATTTGTGGTATTGTTCCCTGAGACTTTTTTTTTAGTGTTCTTAGGTATTTTCATCCTTATTTATGTATTTATTTTCAAAGGCTTTTACTTATTAA
Organism: Megascapheus bottae; assembly: GCF_031878675.1. NCBI lineage: Eukaryota > Metazoa > Chordata > Mammalia > Rodentia > Geomyidae > Megascapheus > Megascapheus bottae. The sequence continues at coordinate 4,298,930 of NC_143520.1, read as the reverse complement.
ATTTATATTTCAGTCCATTTAAAAATGAATTCATGAGTTGTAGACACCGTTCTTTTTTGTATTTGTTGGGATTTTCATCTATCACTTACTTATTTTTTTATACTTCAACAGTAGGAGCCCCTAAAACACTGAAACTGAAAGTACTTTTCTTTCTCTCTCTTCCCTCTCCTGCCCTCTCTTCCCTTCTCCTTCTTCATTTCTTTTTATCATAACTATGAGTACTAAAGATCCCTTATGTGCTGGACATGGTACTAAGTGCTTATATTTCTCCTATTCTATTAAATGCATCCATCACATACACACTCATGTGTACACACACACACACACACACACACACACACACACACACACACACAACTTTTCTTGATCTTTCATTGTTCTTTAGCTTCTACCTTATCTCTCCCCTTTTACTTTTCCTTTATTTGTATGGTTCTAATTCCATAGACCTGTTTCTCTTCTTTAGTTTCTTTTTCAATGGTTTCTTCTAGAATGACCTCATTTCCTGGCACATCACCAGACTAATCCTCAACAGTGGTGATCATTCCCATATGCTGGCCATACTTGAACTGATGTGATCATGATCCCTGATGGCATTTTAAAGGCTCTGCTCACCTGCTGTGTTTAATGCCAAAGGCTTCTAATGCCAAAGAGTTTCAAATCCTGAATATCAGCAATACTTTTTGCAGCTTAAAGCACATGTAGCTCAGATTCAATTCTCTTTGCGAGCCAATGTCACTATCTTAAGCTGAATTTTTAACCTGAAGATGCATGCCAACAACATTATTGTATGGAATTAATGAGACATTGAAGAACAAAACACTCCTTCAAACCATAACCCTTTCAAATTATTGGCATATCAATCTGCTCTTTCACAGCCAACTTTCTTCTGAGTCTTGTTCAAATTGTACTTTCTCTCCCATTTATTCTTGCACACTTTCTAAATCTTCCTTTTTCTTTTTACATGATCGTATACTTACTCCTCTTCCTTGTCAAATTGCCAAATCTACTGAGTTCTTTTTTCATTTCTTTTCTTTTTTTTGTGTGTGTCATGGGGCTTGAACTCGTCCTGGGTGTTGTCTCTGAGCTCTTCAGCTCAAGGCTACTGTCCTACCCCTGGGCCTGGGCATTGTTCCTGAGCTCTTCAGCTCAAGGATATGGCCCTATTCTTGAGCCAAGCCCCACTTCCCATTTTCTAGAAGTTAATTGGAGCTAAGAATCTCAGGTCCTTTTGTGCCTGGGCTTTCTTTGAACCTTGATCCTTAGAGCTCAGCCTCCTGATTAGCTAGGATTACAGGCATGGACCACCATGACAGGCCTTTTAAAAAAATTTTCAGTAGTTTTTATTTTATCATATGGACTTTCCTGCCCAGGCTGGCTTTGAAGCACAATCCTCAGATCTTAGCCACCTTGGTAGATAAGAATACAGGCAGGAGCCACTCCAGCTTTCATCTGTTTCTTAATGGTTAACATTGGGGTATTGGTAGTCAGAGTATGAAAGGCTGGTTGATGTTAAATGGTTGAGTTATACTGCCATCGTGGTTGTTTACTGAACTCTCTGGAGCAAATATTCATTGGTGGGCATTATTGGTTTGTACCTTGATCTTCTGATCTCAGCCTCCTGAGTAGCTAGGAGTACAGGCATGAGCCACCTCACCCAGCTCCTACTGAGTTCTTTATCCAGTGTTCTATTTGTCTTCATTTCTTCTTCTTGTATACTATTGGATACTCCCATTTCAGGGAAAAAGTATCTTTCCTCTCACTATGCATTCTTTTCTTTTAGTGTGGGTGCTGCCTTATTTCATTTTAACGTTTTCTCCCCCCCCCTCTCTCTTTCTCTCGGTCTTTGAGGGTTCTCTCATTTTTATCAGTTCCTCAAAATCTCAGCTATTTAAGGATTCTTTACATAGTTATCTAGCATTTCCTCCCACATTAAACTTTCCAGTATTATCATTCCAAAACCTCAGTCATCATTTATAATCTTATTTCCTGTTCCTCTTAGATAGCTGTACAACAAAAGTTTCAAACATAATGGACACCAGGCTCAACTAAAATGTCTTTCTTAGAAACTTAGAGTTAACGTAAAGAACTGTGAGCTATTATTACACATTTTCACTAGAACTTGCACATGTTGGAATTGTCAGGCAGTGCCTTCTGCTATATTCAAAATGAAGCAAAGAATAAAGCTCAAGAATAGAGAGAGGGAGAAGAACGTGTATATACAGAAAAGAGCAGAGTTAAAACCTTTCTGAAAGAGCTCACACTGGTAAATCCTAGCTACTCAGAAGGCTGAGATTTGAGGGTCACAGTTCAAAGCCAGTCTGAACAGAGAAGTCCATGAGATTCTTAGATTTTTATCTCCAATTAAGCACTCAAAACAAATCCAAACAAACAAACAAACCTGGAAGTGGAGCTGTGGCTCAAATGGTAGACTGAGCACTAACTTAGAGCACAAGAAGATCTGGGATAAATTCAAGCCACAGGACCAGGGAGCACATGCACTCGTGTTGTGCATACATGAGTACACACATACACACACACACACACACACACACACACACACACACGTCTTACTGAAAGGAAGAATTAGTGATCATAATGAAATAATTACAGGAAAAGAGAGAGGAGAAAAGGGAGGTAGGGAGAAAAAAAGAGACACTGGCAGAAACAGACAGGGAGACAGAGACAAAGAGAGACAGAGAGGTAGGGAGAGGGAAAGAGAGAGAGGGACAGAGAAGATTTGGCTTCTGATAACTTTCTCATTTCTGGCTTCAACCCCTCAGGAGGCTCCATCAGTTTTTCAGCTTGTGTGATTTATCTCCAAGTCTATAATTTCATGCAGTGGTTCAGAGCTCTCAGGCTGGTGTGTGGAGTTGGTGTGCTGCAGATGTGTGCTGTGATAGTGACCTCTGGAGCCCTAGGGCAGCTGGAATCCCCAGGCTGATTGCCTCCTGCCACAAACAGCCTAGTGTGCTTCCCCCAGGGTGCTATATAAATATTATCATTTCCCTTCTGTGCCAGGATATGAAAAGCTTGAAAAACACTGTAATATTTAGTCAATAAATCTTTCCTTTTTGCTTAAGACAGCTCAAGATTCTTTCCTTTGACACTGAGAGCTTTGACCAAGACATCTTTCCAAGTGTAGATTTGATTGGAGCTGTTGCTTTTATGTAAAATTATAGTGTTTCTCTAAAGTCATGTGGGTTTATTTAGTTCAAACTCCTTGATGGAGCATAGGAAGATCTGTATACTCAGACCCTCTTATTTTATAGCAGCTGGCTCAAGTAGAATATGCTGTATTTCTATATTTGTCAATTTTAGTGCATGAGACTGCATACTTGTTTAATGCCAATTGAAGCAGAATTGCACTTTACCATTCAAGTTTTCTGAATGAAAATATCCTGTGTTGTGACCTAATTCCTCTCTTAAACAAAGTCAGTGTTTTCCTTCTTTCATTGTGTTCTCAAAATTCCAGTATATAGCAGGTCAGCAATCAAAATTGATTAGCGAAGCAACATTATCAAGAATCCCTGTATTCATCTTATTCAATTGCTACTTCATTCTCATACAAAAAACTTTCTAAGCCTTCTCCTGGGTTTTCAAGGTTTTTCTCCTCATTTCTATCATTCCTTCCAGCTGAGGATCGGAAGTTTGGCTATTTGCCCTTATCTCCTCCCCTACCATGCCATTCCCAATAACCTAATCTAGGATCACATCCTCCTGCAGTCTATAAGCCAGAGATATCCAGTTGGTGTTTAGGGTTAATCCCCTTCCCACCTCTGGCTTCTGTCAATCCATTCCATTATCACTTCTTTTTAGGGCAGTCATCTATTTTTGTTTTTAAATCTTTATTGAGCTAATAATAATAATAGTATCTGTTAATCTCGGCTTTTAAAAAAATTCCATGCATTTATATTTTTTGTGTGTGTGAAGTAGTTCCTTCTATGTGAAACTAGTGTTTTCTTTTCTTTTCTTTATTACCTTTTCTTTATTTTATTTTATTTTTTTATTTTTTGATATTTTTTATTGTAATTAATAAAAGGGTTACATGTCATGTAACCCTTTTCTTTATTTTAATTAAAAATTATTTTTAAATTCTTTTCAGGATCCTATGTCCAGTTACATATTTAAGGTAGTAAAGACATATCTTCTCGAAGATTATTACCCCTCCACACACATTGTTCTCCCATTTTCCTTTCCCCCAAAGCCCCTCAGTTGTAAAAGTCATTTCCAACATATTGTCATGTGAATATTGCTGTTACACTGGATCACCCTTTGTCTTTTGTTTCACCATTTGACTGTTCCCCTTCCCTTCCCTAGTTCAAATAACCATATATACAATACACTAGGTTCCAAAATCATATACAGTAACAACAAGGGATAAACCATAGGGAAATAAAAAGAAGAAAGAAAACAACTGTACATAGTATACATTAAAACAACAACCACAAAGAAAAGTCTATATATCCTGGAGTTCATTTTGCTTAGCATCATCTTATTTGGTCCTATGAACATAGCCATTGAGCTACTTTGATCCTCTGCTAGGAAAGTCCTAGACATATACTAAGTATTACAAATGTGGGAAACCATGGAATCCATGTTTCTTTGGTTCTGCCTTACTTCAGTTAATATGATTTTTTTCCAAGTAAAAAATATCTTTAAGTAGTTATAAAAGGAGGTGGCTTTTAATAAAGCAGTTTATTAATACTATGCATCTTGATCACTGCCCTAAGGTCTTTTCTTGTCTATAAAAGTAAACATTTAACCATCAAAATCCATCTAGATCACCATTTTATGCACGAAATATTTTAGTATCTCAATTGAGTACACTTTATAAGTTTCTTGTATCAGTCATTGAGATTTATTTCACTTTATACTTATGTACTTATGGATCTTAATATCTAGCCACTAAATCTCAAACTCATTTTTCATAGCATTACAATATAGCTTTGTGAAAATAAAGACTATTTTTTGTGCCTTTTCACTATTAGCACTAAGTAAAAAAGTAAGAAAGGTAATATAATTAAATAACATTTATTGTTTATTACATTCAAATTCTCCTAAACTATCTTACTAAATTGTCCAAGCCCCACGACAGATAATATATATATATATATATGTATTCATAATATTCTTGTAGCTGAGTATAAGCTTGTGTAGGTTACATTTATAAAAGAAGATGCTGAAAAGCATATATATGAAAGTATATACAGACCAATATAGAGAAAGACTAAGGAGATAAAGAATGTGGAGTTTATGTTTTCCAACTACATAGCAGTAAATAAATACAAAGGCAATAATAATTGTATGGAATCTTTTTAATTGAATATCTTTACCGGTGTTTCATGGAAAGAAGTTGTTCATTACTACCAAAATATTTTTCCTTTGCCAGTTCTGGAGATTGAACTCAGGGCCTAGGCTCTTGAGTTTTTTCAAGGCTAGTGCTTTTCCACTTGAGCCACAGCACCACACTGCTGGCTTTTCTGTGTGTATGGTACCAAGGAGTCAAACCCAGGGCTTTGTGCATGTTAACCAAGCACTCTACTGCTAGGCTACACTCTTGGCTGTCAATAATATACATATACTGGTGTGTCACGTGCCTAGAACTCTGGGCCTGAGTGTTGTCCCTGAGCTCTGCAGCTCAAGGCTAGCACTCTTCCACATGAACCACAACACTATTTCCAGTTTTCTGGAGGTTAATTGGACTTTTATGCCTTCACTAGTTTTGAACTATGATCCTCAGATCTCAGCCTCCTGAGTAGCTAGGATTACAGGCATTGAGCCACTGGCAATCAGCGCAATGACATTTTTGAAACAAGAACTTGGGCTGTGATGGTATTCTGTGTAGGTGTTCAGGATTGCCACACTGGCAACTGAACTCCGTTCACTGTAAATGACTGAGCACTCTTACAATGAGCTTTAATCGCAGTCCTTTTGGTATGAGTTTTGGAGGTTTTATTTTATTTATTTACTTTTTGAAAGTCCTGGGCTTGAGCTCAGGGCCTGAGCACTGTCCTTGGACTTTCTCAAGGCTAGAGCTCTACCACTTGAGCCTCAGCACCACTTCCGGCTTTTTTCTGTGTATGTGGTGCCGAGGAATCGAACCCGGGTCTTCGTGCAAGCACTGTACCACTCTACCACTAGGCCAAACTCCCAGCCACGGAGGTTTTATTTTAACCTGTTTTAAACTTAATAAATGTTATTCTCATGGGTTGGGGAAAAAGAGAGAAAAAGCCATCTATAACACTCTCCTCAATAAACCAAGTTACACTTTTCCAATTCCTGGATCTTAAGCAAAAAATGGGCACTTGAGCCAGGCTGCTTCCTTTCAGCCCTGTCTACTTCCTCCTCACAGAGGGAATTAAAAACGACACGTTGAAATCCTAGGTTGTCCACGGCTGATTACCAAGACCACCAGTTCTGCATCAATGCTACTGCCTCATGAGCGTCTAGGGCCTAACAAGTGCTGGTACACAAGGCTCTGTGGGGCAAAACAAAACAAAACACCATGTATACAGACCCCCTATGAAAAATGTTTGTCGGGGGCTAGGTACACATATAGGGAGGAGTCAGCGAACGCAGACCCAGACCACAGCAGCTCAGAGCTGTTGATGAGTACGCATACCAGGGTTGGCCACTCATCCAGAATCTGCTTTCTTAGGCTCCGTTCATAGAAACTTGGTCCTTTTTGGACCCAGGATGGCTCAGAATAGCATCCTGAGATCTGCTTTCCTTGAGTGGCTTCTGTTTTTTCAAATGATGCACAAGTGAGAGTTCTAAAAATAATTCCAGAGTTAGAAGGGTCCCACATCTGACTTCTTTATTGGTATGAGTTTTTAACTGACTTCTAAAACTGTCCTGCAATGGAACAGCATGAATTATCAAAAGAATAAACAGGTGCTAAAGGATTTCTTTTCTATTTCCCTGTGTCAGTGTTTTGATTCATGATTTCCCCACAGTTCTTTTAATATAGACCTTAATGGGTTTTGATCTTAATCAGTTTTTCACAGAGCAATAAAAGACAAGACTACAGGGTCCACATATCACAGAAAAGAGTCTCTTTGTCCCATAGCAATAGGTAGGCAGATATTAGACATTTACAAGTTTTAAAACATAATAATCATTAAATGTAGTACATTAAGGCAATTATGCAGCAGAACTAATTGCAGATCAGTTATTTCACACTTTTTTCAAATGATGGAGACTTCAAGTGATTACTTGCCTTAAGTATAGTTGTTTATAGATTTTGAAACAAATATAGATTTAAAAATAAAATTCATAACAAATTTTTGCAACACCAGGTTAGCTCCTACAAGGTTCTATTTACTATCACCCATGTTGTTCTATTGTTGCTAGAGAAAAAGATAGTGAAATAAAAAGAACCTCGAATTTAGAAACAGAATTTCCTGAATTTCAAGCTCTGATATCAGTTCTCTGTTTTGGAAATTACTATAAATCTGTAATGGTCTTGATATAGGACATGACAGATTGTCATGCAGAATACTGAATACATGTTAATAACACACAGGCTAAACAACATGTGACATGTCTGACATGACATGAATGAGGGTGGTCATGATGAAATGGCAGGCATGTGGGTAACAGTATACATGGGAATGACATACATGAGAAGACAGACTTGTGAGGGATATATATGATATAGAAAATATTTTAATGGCATATATAACATGATAGATATTTAAGATATACAACATACAAACAAGTGACACATGTGACATGACCTGTATGATTTGCGAATGAAACCAGTGAGTGGTATTCATGGCATGACAAATATATATGTGTATGACATAGAGTTATATACAACACAGATATATCAGCCATGCAAGTATATACCTGACAACATACATGTGAATGACATACCTGACATGACAGACATGTATGACCACCATTATATGATAGATATGTAAGTGACCCACAGCAGACTTATGAGTAAGTGCATCAATTGGCACACAGGTGACATACATAAGATGGCAAAATTTTTAATGACAACCAACACATGCTAATGCTGCTTAGGTTCATCTCCGTCTCTTAAACAGATTTCCTAATTTCAGTTGGGTCTTGGAGACAAGGACATTGTACCATTGTCTTGGCAGCTCTAATTTATTTAATCATATAAAGTGTACATCCTCATTTTCCAGTATATAAAGTGCTTAGAAAATAGTATTGGCCATGTTGCATGTAGAAGTGTTGAGGCTAAGAGTTGGCATAATTTATGTGAATGGCCATGTTTATATAATAGCAAAACTAATGCTTTCTGTCAGTCACCCTGACCTTTACTTTAACCTATATTTTACCAGTTATAAACAGAAAGTAGACCATTGAACTGTCCTAGAGGGAGTTTAAAGATGCATTATGAGTATCTATCCCACTAAATGGAAAAACAGCTGCAGTTCTGGTAATAAATTTTTGATTTATTTGTTGTTGTTCATATATGATACTACATGTGTAGAAATATTTGAATTTTTCACCTAAAGTCTGTATCAAAGAGTCAATATTTAAAATAGCCTAGCACATTTTAGATGAAATCCTTGATTACATAAAAGTGGGAATGTGGTATATTGAAAATCAGCAATAAACATGCTGGGTCTTTTCTCATTAATTTTTCCCACTGATCCTATAATATGTGCATCCTTAGTTGAACTCTGATGAGAACTGAAGAATATACAAATGGAGGAACTGAATAAAGTAATTGTTTTATTTTCTTTTTACCAGTGCTAACACCCATGATTATAATATTGTAATAATAATCTCAACCAATGGCTCAAGGGCTACTGGGGTAAAAATCAACATCTTAAGAATACTTAATGGCATTCCAACAGATATCACTATAATGTCACCCTGACGTTATATTTTTTGGTGTGGGGTTAGCTAATTTAATGGGAATTTATTAACTATTATAAAATACACTGCATATTCTTGGGCAGAGGAAAGGGATATTTAGATGAGAAAGTCACCATGCCTGTTCCAAGGGAGCACTTTAGAGGGCAAATGTATACTAACAACTACTTACAATAATGATCAGTATGCTAATGGCCATGTGCACAGAAGACTATAACATAATATTTAGTATCTTCCTCAACATCAGAGTCCTCTATCACCCTACTTCCAGGCTGTTACCTAGGTATTAACATGTAATCTGGTTTCCCTTAAAAGTAGGTAAGTTTGATCTTAACTGACACAAATGCCTTACATTGGTCTTGCAAAATAGTATCTGACTTTAGACTAAATTATACTCAGACATGACAGAGTTCTATATAATACTACTGAACATACGCATATACATATGTTGAATGTGTGAAGATACATATTTATCTATGTGTGTATGTATATATAACTGCATTACCATCCAGATATGTAAGAAATACAACTAGGAGTTTCCTGTGACACTTTCTGCTTCTACATATGATAGAACCAAAATTTTACTTTCTCCTCCCAAGGGTCATATTTAATTTCTTTGTACTTTTCTTTATTTATTTGTGAAATGCTCATAATGCTAGTGGGATGACGATTAGCAGACAGATCAAAGCTTGAGAGCAGATACAATAACATATCTAGCCACATACATTTTACCAAATACTTTGTTCCAATACTATCCTTCCTCTTGTAATCATTGACCATGACTGATGATGTTTCTTGGCTCAGTGGCCAATAGTTTCTCCCCAGGCACTTCTTTAGCACTAGAAGTAGCTAAACTTCTCATGTACGCCACATTATAGTTTAAGTTTCATGTGTACATCTTGTTCAAGATACCATCTGCACTCTTAAGCCACTCCTCCTTTGAGAGACTCAGTCTAATAGAATATACCCTCCCACTTCTAAGAAATCTTCAGAGGTATACACATATTTTAGCATAATTATTCAAGTGTATCCACAGGAATGCCTAAACACTCAAGTGGCTTAACTTAAAATGGAACTCTTTTTGGGTTTGTTTTTTACTTTACTTTTTTTTTTTGCCAGTCCTGGGCCTGAACTCTGGGCCAGAACACTGTCCTTGGACTTTCTCAAGGATACAGCTCTACCACTTGAGCCTCAGCACCACTTCTGGGTTTTTTCTATGTACATGGTATTGAAGACTCCCGAACCTGAGTCTTCATGCATGCTAGGCCAAACTCCAGGCCCTAAACATGGAACTCTAATGGTGACTATTCAAGGCAAGCTGGGCACTGGTGGCTCACACATGTAATTCTAGTTACTCAGGAGGCTGAGATCTAAGGATCAAGTTCAAAGCTACCCAGGACAGGAAATCCCTGAGAATCTTATCTCCAGTAAACTGTTCAGAAAAATCTAAAGGGGTGCTGGGGCTCCAATGTTAGAACCCTTGCCTTGATTAAAAGAAGCTCAAGGACAGTGCCCAGGGCTTGAGTTCAAGCCACAAGAGCTGAGAAAAGAAGAAAAAAAAAGCCCAGGAGAGACAAGACTATCAACTAATAAAATAATAGGAGATTCTTTTGGAACTTTTGGAATGATAATTCACTCTTTATGGAGTAAAAGCTGCTACATGCTCTCAGAACTGATTTATTTTATATCTTAAGGAGATGGGTTGTGTCTGTGTTTGTCATTGTGTCCAATGTGCCTTTTCAAACACTGTACCATTAATTTAAAGTTTTGTCACATCTTCCCACTGATCTGCTTGGCAAAAGCCTATTTGTCTTTGAAAATCTCACTCAGGTGTCACTTCTTTTAGGAGTCTTTCACAGATTCTTCCAGAAACAATTAAATCATCCTCCTTCATTACCCTTATAAATAATGTACTTCTCTATTACTGCCCTTGCTTTTTTATTTTTCCTGTTGGACTATGTGTCTCTTAGTTCTGTTCATGACAAAATACGCTTTACCCATCATAGAACCTGTAGAAGGGATTTGATAAATATGTGCTGAATAATTGACTGAAAGCCTAGCAAAAATGCATTGGACATGGGTTCTATAGCAGCTATACTAGCACAGTGGATACACTAAATTGTACAGTAGTCTTCATAGAACTTATATTTTATCACAAAAATAGAGTAGCAATAACAACACGTTATAATGGCCAAATTGCCCATCTGTTTGCAAAGACACCTAGGATGAATGGGCCCTCCAGGACTAGCAATTTGAAACAATGTATTTCCACATTCAGAAAGAAATTGGCATCATGGGAAAGATGACAAAACTTATGTGTGTGTGAGAGTGTGTGTTATAGCAGGAACTCCAGTAGTTCTTGGTCTGTGAAGGCTTGGGTGAATCAAGATGTGGTAATTACCATACAAACTCAACATATACCTGACTGTTTTGTCCTGGAGTGGTTATTTAAAAAGGACTTAAAGTAGGGTCGGGAGTTTGGCCTAGTGGTCTAGTGCTTGCCTAGCATGCATGAAGAAAGACCCAGGTTTGATTCCTTGGTACCACATACATAGAAAAAAGCCAGAAATGGTGCTCTGGCTCAAGTGGTAGAGCTCTAGACTTGAGAAAGCTCAAGGACAGTGCCCAGTCCCTGAGTTCAAGGCCCAGGACTGGCAAAAAAATGGTCTTAAAAAAATCTAAATTTCACCATTTTTTGATAGTATATCCATAACCTCAGAACTGGTACTGGAAGATTGTGAGTGTGAGACCTGCTTGGGCTACAAAGTGAATTCTAAACCAGCCTGGTTTATATGGTTAGACCCGTTCTAAAAACAAACAACAACAACAACAGAAAGAAAGGAAGAAAGAAAGGAAGGAAGGAAGGAAGGAAGGAAGGAAGGAAGAAAGAAAGAAAGAAAGAAAGAAAGAAAGAAAGAAAGAAAGAAAGAAAGAAAATCCTTTATTTTAGAGAAATTTACTCTTGGGAAAATGCTACATTTTAAAATTAAGCACTTCAGTGAAATAGCAAGCTCACTAGTCATACAACATGATGATAGGGTGTCAAGCTGTGTCCTTCGTCTCAGCAAAGTCCTGGTACATCATTGATCTGAGATTTCTTGCCATCTTCTAAAACATGTTTACCAAAAAAAAAAGAAAAACAAAAAAACAATTAAATAGGCTGTAGAGCACAGAACCAGTTCTTAAGCATTCATTAACTATTGCATGTACATTTTAAATGAAGTATATGGAATATGGGACATAACTATGGGTAAGCATAGGTATGAGTAAAATGCTTGGGTCAACTTCAGAGGGCAGTAATGAATAACAATTATTATTTTAAGTTAGTCTACTCAAGATAGCAATATTCTGTTTAGCATGATTTCATTTGTGTTTTGGTACTCATGCAGGTTTTATTTCAGAAGTAAAAATATTTGCAAGTAAGTTCTCAGCGTTGTGATGGCCAAGTTTTTGTCCTGATTATTACTACATCTACACAGTTTTTAGAATATATTTCATAGTTATAGTATATTGGAGCTATTATTAAAATTAGGTATTTAGGTGTTTGATAAAGATGAATAAAAGAAAAACTTGACCTGTCCAGTTAATATTTTGATTTTCAATAACATGGGAAATACATTGAAATATATTAAAAGGAAACATTCTGATAAATAACAGATTTCTAATAATGAACTTGTTTATTGTTTGTTTTGATTTAAATTTCATCCTGAACAGGTGTGTTGCCATGGATCTGTGGTACTGTGCATTTGGATGAATGAGTTAATCAGGTGAATGTGGAGGAGGAGAGTGTATAAAACTTGAACTTAAAAATAAATTACCATTTTGCCTTCCCTTGTTTTTCATTTTCTCCAGAATGACATTAATCAATGCAAATAAAGTGAAGGCCATCTTATGGTATCATAATATTTGGGAAACATTAAGCAGTTTTCATTAGGTCCACTAATGTAATTGAATTATAGTCACAAACATGGCTGATGATTGGATTAAATCACTTCACATAATGAAATGGTCTTTTATATAACAGTACTCAACTAGAGTTGTTTCCATTGCCCAATTTTGAAATTATATTAAAAACAAAAAACTCAACTTGTCATTTAGTTATTTCAATAAGTAGCTCTCCAAAGTTTTTTTTAAAAAATTTGGAAGATAATTAATGTTAACATTCTGGTAAGGCAGAAGGACTGAAAGTATGTAAGATGGCCTTAGGATAAGGAATTTTTGTCCTTCCTTATCCTAAGGTAGCTTTATCCCCAATGTGCTCAAGTCTGTTATGAGAGTCATTTAAAGCCAAACTGGAACATTGGAAGAAAGACCATAAAAAGACCATAAAGAAAGAAAATGTCAAAAAACAAATGAGCTATATTATATTATTTTCTCATGAATTATCTAACTAGGGAGTCTCAAAAGAAGAGTAGATTCTTGATTTTCAATCATTTGGTTATATTGGCTTCTTATGGTAATTAGGAGGTGGATGTGCTATCCAAAGCCAAGCCAAAATTACAGTGGAATTCATTGTCAAATTAAGCATCTCTATAATGAAACCAAAATAGTAAATTTTGTTAACATTTGTAAAGAACAAATATTCAAGAGGATGTTTGTGAAGTGTTTGTATTTTTTAGTTAAAAATACACTCAAGACTACATTCATGTTCATCAGAGCAATGGGAAGAGAAGGAAACTGCCATATGTGTAAGAAAGATAAGAGTATACTTTTTGGTAATTATAATGGCTGTTAGGCAGGCACTATCATTTAGAAAACCCACGGAAATAGAAAGACTTGGAAAAAATGTATGCTAAGCAAATAATAAAGGCTACATAGTTTTCCCCATGTGTAATAACCAGAATGTGCTTATAAATCTATAAGTAAACCCAGTGGATAATAAAAGACAAATCATTACACCTGGACATGATTAATTAAACAGTAATCTAAACATTCCTGCAATGAGGATATTTTTTGGAGAGGATCACGAGGGCTCAATAGCTATATGCTTAGCATCATATAAAATGATGCTGATTGGATTTGGAGAGGGGATGGGGAAGCACAGAGCAGTAGGACAAGGGGTAAACCAATTCAGCAGTGAAGTACACTAACACTAAGCTGAAAATAAACTATATAACTTTGATGAGAGGGAACTTGAGAGGAAAATACTGGGAGAGAATGAAGAAGGGAGTGACACTGTTCAAAAGTAAATGTACTCCTTACCTAAACTAGCATGTTAGCTATACGTCCTCTGTACATCACCTTTACAATAAAATAAAAGAAGAGAAGAAAGAGGATGTAAAGTAGAACACATATAAAAAGACTCAATAGAAAGAGGAATTTAATAAAATTAAAGGGAAAGAAAGAAAACTCAGTGTATAGGAGATAAGGACACAATAGCTTTTGTTTCCAAGGGCTCATAAGAAACATCAGACTTGTTTTTAGTACTACAGAAGCTAAAAGGACAATAAGGACTTTTTATTGTAAAGGTGATGTACAGAGTGATTATATATGTAAGAAATAAGTAAGAAATGAGTATAATTCTTGTCAAACATTGTTACTCCTTCCCTCATTTTATTCCATTTCCCCTACACTTGACTCCCCTCCCCACAACTTGTAAAGTTCATTTCCAGCAGAGTGTCTTGAGAATATTACTGTTTCATTGGTTGACCCTGTGTCCTTCGCTTCACCATTTCTGTGATTCCCCATCCCATTCCCACATCAAGTAAAATTAAATACAAGACAAAGGATACTGAAATAAAAAACATCACAAGAGGGGGTAATCCAAAGAAAAAACAATAACAGAAGAAAGAAATAACTGAAAATAGTACACGAACAAGAAAACCAGGTCAGGAGTGTGGCCTACTGAGTACATGCCTAGGATGCACGAAGACCTAGGTTTCATTACTTGGTACCACATACACAGAAAAAAGAAAAAGAAAAACAAATGAAAATCCTCTCGTATTTCATTTCGATTAGCATCATTTTATAAGAACATACATAAACAGCTATTAAGCTCTTATGATCCTCTCATAGAACTATCCTAGATCTATACTAATGATTACAAATGAGGGAAACCATAGAGCCTATGTTTCTTTGAGTCTGGTTTATTTAATAAGATTTTTTTCCATGTGTTTCCATTTCCTTACTAATGGGGGGGGTGATGTCATTCTTTCTGATGGCAATGTAGAATTCCATTGTGTATACGTACCACATTTTCTTTTCTTTTTTCTTTGCTTCTTTCTTCTTTCTTTCTTTCTTCCTTTCTTTCTTTCTTTCTTTCTTCCTTTCTTTTTTTTTCTTTTTTAGGTGTGGGTCCTGAGGCTTGAACTTGGCTTGGGTGCTGTACCTGAGCTCTTCAGCTCAAGGCTACCGCCATACCCTTGAGCCAAGCCCCACTTTCTGTTTTTCTAGAGGTTATTTGGAGATAAGTTTCTCAGGTCCTTTTGTGCCTGGGCTGGATTTGAACCTTGATCATCAGATCTCAGCCTCCTGAGAAGCTAGGATTACAGGTGTGAGTCACCACGCCAGGCTACATACCACATTTTCTTGACCCATTCATCTTCTGAAGGGAATCTGGGGGCTTTTTGGTGCAGATTGAAACCATCTTAATAAAGAACCAGAAGCATAGCAAATCAAAATAATAAAATGGAATTGTATTAAATTTCAGAGCTCTGCATGGTAAAGGACAAAGCTAGAAAAATACATGGAAAGCCCACAGATTGGAAGAAAATATTCACTAGCTATGCAGAAGACAAGGATCGCATATCTAAAATATAGTTAGAACTCAAAAATGAAACCCCCACAAGCAAATCCTCAAAAAAATAACACTCCATTAATAAGTGCGCTAAAGACATAACTGTTCAAATCTTTGGCTATCAAAGAAATGCGAATCAAAACTACACTGAGATTCCACCTCATCCAGTTAGAACGACCATCATCAAGAAAACTAACAATAACAGATGCTGGGAAGGATGTGGATCAAAGGGAATGCTATACACTATTGATGGAGACCACTCTGGAAAGCGATATGGAGGTTCCGTAAGTGACTAAATTAACATGGAGCTCCCCTATCACACAGAAATCCTACTCTTGGACATTTGCCCAAATGATCACAAACAAGCCACATTCAAGCTTCTAGCATAATTATTTTCATTGTGGCATTATTTACAATAGAGAAGACATGGAATCAACACAGATGCCCCACAGTGCATGAATAAATGACTATTGTGGATAATATTATTCAATAAAGTTGATCACTTCAATAGAAGGAGAAATTATTTTAAAAGTATACCTTAAAACTGAAATTACACGTGGGGCATGGTGTCTCAGCTCTGGTGGCTACTCAGGAGGCTGAGATCTGTGGATCATGGTTTCAAAGCCAACTGGAGCACAATTAATCACTAGAAAGGGGAAGCGGAGCTGTGTCTCTAGGGATAGGGCAGTAGACTTGCTTTGAAGAGCTCTGGGATAGTGCCCAGGAGCAGGGTCCAAGCCCCATGACCAAAAAAAAAAAAAAAAAAAAAGGAAAAAAACCCAACAAAAACAAAAAATAAAAATACCTGAAATTACAAATTGTATCATTTGTAAGAAATGGAATGACCTGAAAAAAATTATGTGAAATAGCTCAGTATCAGAGAAACAAAGGATGCAAGCTTTCCCTTATAAGTGGAACCTATAATTAGCTTATAAATAGGTGGATGCATTGGGGGTGTGCAAGTTATACAAGTGTATTAACTGAAATATGGTACTTTCAAGGGGACTTCATAATGTAATTCCTTAAAAAGTCAAAGGCAACATCAGTAAACAAAAATATGAAAAATCGGGGTGGGATAGGGTCACAGAGTAAGGGGTAGACAAAGGAAAAGAATGGGAAGCAATGCAGTTAAAAGAAAACATTCAATATATACCCTACAAATTTAAGAAGAGTGAGGGAAGGAGTGGATAGGAGAGGGATGGGTGAAAATGTGGAAAGAGATGACATTGACTAAGACGCTTTGTACTCATAAATTGCTTTGTAAAATGGCAACTCCTTCACAAGACTACTTAAAGATAATAAAATTAGTAAACTAAACACAACTTATATTTTCTCACCTATACCAACCATCTTTTAGTAAAATTTAAATATATGATCAATTTTTTTAACATTTGAACTCATGTTTTGTTCTTGCTATATGGGTGTTCTACCACTTGAACCATGTACTTAAGCCTTTTAATTTTGCTTATATTTGAGATACAGTCTCAGTTTTTGCCCAGGCTAGCCTGGGCTATTACTTTCCTATTTATATTTCCTGCCATGCTCAAATGACAGGAATGTACCCTCACATTCAGCTTTGTCTGTTGGAGAGGGTCCCATTGGTCTTTTCTGCCTAGGCTGGCCTGGAATGATTTTCTTCTTTTCAGCTTCTGCAATACCTATTTGACAGGCCCAGACCACTGGCATCTGGCCAAAAAATTAAATCTGTAATTTTAAATTTTCACTGAAAGAAAACCCTAGGTATCAAAAGCTTTATTTATGGAATTTATTTAACATAATCCTATCAATTTGGAGTACAACATACTATTAATCCTATACAAATTATTTTGAAGGAATGAATACTTCCTAGCTTATTCTATCAAGCTACTATAACCAAATCCCACAATCAGATAGAGAAACCTGGAGAAAAGAAAATTATAGACTAACATCCCTTAGGATTAAAGACATAAAACATGCTATTAGCAAGAAGAATCCTGCAAGATAAGAGAAGATAATATATAATTAGCAAGTGGGCTTCATTCCAGCAATGATATAAACACTCAGATAACTGGGAATAAAATAAAGCTTCCTCAATCTGAACAGTGTTTAAGAAAAACCAATAAATGACATTATATTTAAAAGTAAAACATTGAATTTATTTCTCTTGAGGCAAGATCAAGCCCAGATTCCTTTTACTTGAGATCACAGTGAAAGAGAAGAAAATGTAACTAAAATAAAGCTAAGGAAAAAAGCAAAAGTTTTATCAGATGGTAGGTTGTAGAAGTAGAAAGCCCTGCTGAAATTATATTAAAACTAACAGTGAAACCAGTAAGTTTATTAATATTGCAGAACACATTGAAAAAATCATATGACTATACACTGTAACTGAACAACTTGAAATTATTTAAGGATAAATTTGAGGGGAGAGGTATAAATCTTTCATTCTGCAAACTACAACATATGGTTGAAACTTTAAAAGGCTTAAATAAATGGAAAGATACACCATATTTGTATTTGCTAAAAAAAATTGATTCACCCTGAATTTATTTGTGGAAGAAATTCACTTGCTCTCTCAATCTAAGTTTTTTGATGATGTCTGGAAAGATGATTACACTAAGTAAGTGAAAATGTAAGGGACATAAAATTTCCCCAAAATATTGAAAAATAACAACAATCAACACAGGAACCACTTGACTTTGAGATTTAATGGGTCACTGATTGACTATGACTATATGGCTTTGGAAAGGGAGGATAGAAAGATCCTTGAACAGAATAGGGAGGTGAGAGGGGTACAAAGGGGACTTGTGGGAACTAGAGCCTGAGAGAGATAGTTTTAGATTTCATTGATATATATGTCTGTCAAGATTGATATCGTTATACTATTTGATGTTATTTTCCCTATACCTGAAATATATTTTTGTGTAAAATATCCACTTTACATTTTCTAGCAATCAGCACTCTGTGCCTTTCTATTACATTGTATCATTTTTCATCTGTAATTTGAATATTTATTTATTTATTTATTTAGTACTTAGTTATTTTTGCCAGTCCTGGGGCTTGAACTCAGGGCCTGGGCAGTGTCTTTGAGCTTTCTCAAGGCTAGCACTCTACCATATGAGCCACAGCACCACTTTTGGCTTTTTTTTATGCATCTAATACCAAGGAATAGAACCCAGGTCTTCATGCATCTTGTCAAGCACTACCACTAGGCCACACTCCTGGCCCTGTAACTTGAGTTTTACAGAGGATCCCTCATTTTGAGGACACAGAAAACTGAGTAACTTGAAGCCATAATCTATTATCATAAAATAATAAGATATTAGGGTAGAGGTATGGATTTATATTTATACATATGTATATATATGTATAAAATAGGGAATTCCAGAACTCACCATCATCTACAACAACCACATCCACTAAATAATATGTATATTTATTGATCTGCAAATAGGAAAATTATAACCCTTCAAGTATTTCTACTAAAAATGATTAATTTGAGGGTATGGTATGGATGTTTTTGGTATTTTAAAAATTATTATCTTCAGTTGTACAAAGGAGTTGGCATTTAACAAAGCAGTTTATGAATATAATGTAGCTTGATCAATGTCACGCTTTTCAATATTCTCACCATTCAGCTCCTATCCATATCTTTTCTTATATTTCTTAATTTTTCAATATATGCATTGGATTCTTGACTGTCTCCCAACCCCTTCTCATTTCTCTATTTCCTCTTGGCCCTATCACACCCCTTTCAAGAACCTCCTTGTGCATGTTTTATTTTGCTGAGGTTGGCCTTTATCATTCTGAGATCTCTGTTGAATCTATGATATATCAGCTAACACATTTCTATACACTTGTATACCCCAATGTATTTACTAATTTTAGGATCCACATATAAGGGGAAGCATGTACCCTTTGGTCTCTCTGGTACTCACCTACTTCACTTAACATAATTTTTTCCAGGTTTTTTTTTATTTCTCTACAAATGGTACAATATTTTGTAATGGATGAATACAGTTTTATTTTATATATATAATCATAATATATCTATACTATAATATATATATATATCACTTTTTTGATGCTTTTGTCCACTGAGGGACATCTAGGCTGATTCATATCTTAGCTATGGTAAATAGTGCTGCAAATGAATGTGGCTATGCTAGTGGCTTTATTGTATAATTGTTTGAGATCTTTTGGTAAATGCCCAGGAGTGGACTTGCTAGATTATAAGGTAGTTCTATGTTAAATTTCTTGAGACACTTCCACATGGCTTTCTAAAGTGATTGAAAAAGTTTACATTCCCACTAGCAGAGTATTAGGTTTCTCTTTTGACCACGTCCTCATCTGCAACTGCTATTGCTTTTTCTTTCCTGATAATGATCATTCTAAGTAGGATGAGGTGGAATCTCAATGTTGTTTTGATTTGCAGTTCCTTTATAGTCAGAGATGTTGGGTGTTTTTTCATGTGTCTACTGGCAACTTTTAGTTCTTATTTCGAGAAGACTCACTTTAGATCAGCCTATTTATGAATTTGGTTTTTTGTAAGGTTTAATGTTTTAAATATTCTATATATTCTGGATATCTGGCCATTATCTGATGTATAGCTGGAAAAAAAACCCTCCTATTCTGTAGGCTGTCTTTTTAGGTTGTTATGTTTCCTTTGCCTTGCAGAAACATTTTAGTTTGATGTAGTCCCAGTTACCAAGGGTTTATTTTGCTCTTCTTCTGGATATTTACCCTGTAAGTTTCTACATGTGCCCAGGAACCCTAATTTTCCCCCTATTCTTTCTTACAATATTTTCACAGTTTCAGGTCTTACATTGAGGTCTTTGATCATCTTAAATGGATGCTTATAAGGTGATGTATTAAGAATCTACTTTTGTTCTTTTGTATGTGGATATACAGGTTGCCAGTGCTATTTACTAAAATTTCTTTTAGCTTGTGTTGTTAGCTCCCTTATCCAATAATAAGTGACTGTAGTTCCATGGGTTTATTTCTGAGTAATTGCAGAGACTTGTAATGCAATGCCTCCAGATAAAAATGATTAATTTAAATGTAATCGAAAGTAGTCAAATTTTCTCAGCTTCTTATGTTTATAAACGCAGCTGTAATGCCATGTGGCTTCTTGATTGAATTAAAATCACTAAAGTTTGTTTTTAATTGAGTGATAGATATTTTCCCATAGGACATTCCCATAGGACATTGTAGTACATGAACTTTTTACTGTGCAGTAAATAAAATGAATCATACTGGTAATCTCGAAAAGTATAAAAGTTCGTTTCACGTAATTCCCTCAATTATTTGAAAAAAAATCACACTATTTAAGAAAGTCTTGCAAAAGTTTGTGTTTGGAGTAATTTGCCAAAAACAAACTTGGCAACTAAATTAAAATATTGTAGAATATTTCTGTATCCAAATATATAGATAAAACTAAACAGAAAGACTTAGTGGGAAATACTACAATTTTAGTTTCAAAAAAGAGATTTTCATTTCCTATATTCACCTTGGGACAAATTTATCTTTACCCTTTAGATAGGCCAGGGTTGTGTAAAACTATCATGCAGGAAAAGATACCCTATTTCCTGAGCTCTTGAGGTTTTGTCATTATCCTTTGCTGTGATTATGCCAAAAAGTGGCAGTGGACAGAGATGGCAAAGAAAGTGGTCACAAGTAAAATACTGGTCCAGCAAACCTCTGCTTTATGATTTGAGATTCAGTGAGTTGTTCCTCCCGAACACTTGGTCTTTAGAACTATGTTCAACCATTCCCCAAATAACCTTCACCTCGCTATCAAAAAATTACTTAATAAAAAACTGGGGAAATTATATTAGATCAGTATTGGTTATAGGAAAATTATATAATAATTGGTTTATAAGAAGGTTATATAATTATTAGTTTATAGGAAGAATTGCTGCTTATAAGATGAAATTATATTGTCCAGACTTATGTTCTTGCATTGTAACTTCCCTAAGTTTGGTAAAAATAACTCTGCCCCCTTTTTTTTTTTTCAGTTGGTCAGTCAAGGAGCTTGAATTCAAGGCTTATTCACTGTCTCTGAGCTTTTGTACCCAACGCTAACACTTTACCACCTTGGATCACAGTCCTATTCTCAATTAAGCAGTGAAACCTTCTATACCCTAAGGTGGAAATGATCCATACAACTTTGCAGGGTACGAACATGGGAAAGATTAGGAGAGAATGAGGGAGGGGGAGACACTGTTCAAAAGGAAATGTACTCATTACCTGACTCATTAACTGTAAGCCCTCTGTGGATCACCTTGATAATAAAATTATATGAAAAAGAGTAACCCAAACTTTCAAAAGAAAAAGAAAACTAAAAACATCAAGTAACTAGTCACACATAAACCAGGTGATTTGTGATCTTGAAAAGAGTGAGCTTACATAGGGACAATATCAATATGTTCCTTATTATGTACTTATAAATAAGTAAAAGCTTTGGTACTATCAGTTAGTGGCAAGAGTTTTTTGTTTGTTTCTTAGCTTGAAAATCTTTTCAAGAACTAGAGCCTTGAACATAATGACAAATCAAATATGGCTTAAATTTACTTGTTTACAGAACTTTTTGCCTTTGTTTGCTTTGTTTCTTGTTTTATTTGTCCAGTTGGATCATCATATTCATTCTTATCAACCTTTTTTTCCCGTAGGATTCACTTCATTTTTATGCCTGTGGTCAAAGTAATGTTGAACCCTTTGCCCCATGACTACAGCAATAGATCCTGAAGAACTCAAGTCTGTGTTTCTGAATGAAGAGTGAACCTGAGACAGTATAGCAGCTTCCAGTTTGATGTTGTTCACAGAATCTAAGACCCATAGAAGATGTTCTTAGTTTTTCTGAACATAAGGGAGAACCTGGAGTTAACTGAGAGTCCATCAATTAGAGCCTGAAGATGGAACTTCATCAACATTGAAAATATAAAAAGAGGAACATCCTGCTGAGATGGGAAGAGAAAAATCATTTCTACCTTCATGATGTTAATTTCAAGACTTAATTCTTTCTCTTGTCAAAGTGTATGTGTTTATTTGCTTATTTATTTGTTTCTACTCTGTACTGGGGCTTGAATTCAGGGCCTGGACACTCTTGTGAACATTTGTGCTTAAGAGTAACACTCTACCACTTTGGGCCACAACTCTTTTCTGGCTATTTGGTGATCAAATTGGAGATGTGAGTCAAAGGGATTTTTCTGCCCAGGTTGGGTTTAAACTATAATACTCACATCTAAACTTCCTAAATAGGAAGAATTATAGGCATGAGCCACCAGTACTCAATAATTTATTCCTATTTCTAATGAAATTTTCCTCATAAAAATAGACCTCTATCTTCAGCAAATAAAGTCATAGAGCTGGCTCTATTTCTGCCTTTACCAGAGTTTACCCTCTTGCTGGTTCTGTGTCTGTCATAGAGATTGTTGGTTTTTCTTTTCATTCCCATTCTTTTTCTTTTGAAATACCAGGCCTTGCACATGGTAAGCAAGCATTTTTGTCACTGGTTTACCTTCCCATTCTTCAATTTGGAGATTTAGTCTGTCTTCAAACTTGAGATTCTCCCACTTAGTACTGCTTACCAGTTCTGGGTTTACGGACATGTGTCACTCCACTTAACACCTTCAATCATCATCTTTATTATTAGAGATTTTTTATTATGTGCCCAATTCTATTCAGATCAGGTGAAAACAGTGTGGTTAAAATTAAGGCACAAAAGAGTGGAAAATATTCCACAGTGCATAGGTTGTCATGCTTACAGCTATAAGTCACTGATATTCCACAATCCACTATTTCTGATCATGGAGGTAGTATTTGATTATGTTGCAATGACTCTCTTTTTAGTAATACTCTTCTCTTAATTCATGATTATTTTCCTGATTGATTGTCCTTTGACCACTTTCTACTTCCCCAAACTTCCTACACATTAAATATGTTGACAACAAGCATTTCATTGACACCACAGATTACTTCTTATTTGATTTTTCCCCTTTGAATGGACTTTAAAGTCAAACTAAAGGTTGATGCTTGGCAATTTTAGGGTGGTGGCCATTGTCACAAGTTACATTACAGTATCATTTTCTGCTAGAAAAGTATGATCTTGTGTAGTACAGTAGTTCAGACCTGTAATTCCAACTAACTGAGGGTGGAGATCTGGAGAATTTCAGTTTGAAGCCAGCTAGACACATGGCAAGAGTCCATCTGCCAAACTAAGTTATGTGGGAAAAGTTGACATGAGAATTGAGGTTTAAGGCCAGACCTGGACAAAATATAAGACCTCATCCTAAAAATAACTGAAGCCAAAGAATTGGGGTATGGAATCTGCCTAGCATGCACACAATCCTGTGTTAAAACTTCAGTATTGCCACATAAAAAAGCACGCTAGTTCTTAAATTCTAGTGATTCCTTAAATAAGTAAGGTAATTTTAGAAGCAGAATTTTCCAAGTCATTATTAATAGACTAAATCTTTTGTTCAGTCTATTGGTCTTCAGTGACTTCACTAAAACTTTAGCACATACACAGGTGTTCTCTTATATACTCACTCTTCAGGCTCCAGTGGCTTGCCAATTTTCTTTACCCAGGAATTTCTAGAATGTAAGTTGGAGTTCTGAAGGGAAAATGAAATAAAATAAAACTAAAAAGTAATACAATTGATTTAAATCCAAACCCATCCTGCACACACCTCTCTAAATAATAATGAAATATAGTGGAAAGTTTTGGTGCCATCCGTATGGAAGTCTTACTCTGGTTTCACCTATAAGTCATCATCTTATCTCTACTCGCCATCTTATTTTTTTCCTACCATTCTTAGGGCTTGAAGTCAGGCCCTAGGCACTGTCCCTGAGCTTCTTTTGGCTTACTCTACCATTTAGCCACAGCACCACTTCTAACTTTTTCTGTCTATGTGGTATTGAAAAATCAAACCCATGACTTCATGTGCATTGGGCAATCACTGTACCACTAAGGCACATTCCCAGCTCCCACCATGCCTTGAGTAAGGGTGCTACTCACTCTTCTAAAACCTTTGGACATCTCTGCTATGAGAAACTACAGTTTATAAATCAGATCATCTCCAGGCTTGCCAGTCTTAATTTCTTCTACCAATTAGGCATGCTATCTCTAAGGATTATAAAAAAAAAGTAAATATTGCCTTGCTGAATCTAGTACAACTTTCATCTATAATCACGTGATTAACTTCCTGCATGACTAATGCATACAAAGGGAAAGATCTAATAGAGCTTAGAGTTTTGGTTGGAAGAACATTTGAGTTTATGAGGAGAAAGAAGTAGAATAAATCAACATTATGTAGTTACCAATTTCTAGGAATATCACTGTACAATAAAGAACAAGTCATAAATGAAATCTACATTCAACTATGCATTCAAAATAATTTTCTTTTTTTCTAACAGTAGCACTACTTTTTTTATGAGAAAACCAGTATTATAGAGCTTAAAATGCCAACCAATTTAATTTATGTTAGTTTATCCACCATGGAGAAGGTTAATTGAAGATTAAATTGTAATTACTTAATATCTCCATGTGGAGTTTCTTATGTAAAAGTAAATTTACTGCCATAGTAAAATTCCAAAAATAATGACCTAATAACTTGAGGTCTTAGTGATATGTGAAGATCTTTGGTTAGGAGGAATAAAATTGAAATGATTTTTATGCTATCACCAAAGGTAATTTTCTGTAATAATAATCTACTGAAGATTTTTTAATTGTATTTTATTGTCAGGATAATATACAGAGGGTTTACAGTTACATTCATCAGGTAACGGGTACATTATGTCTCAAACAGGGACAAAAGCATGATAAGGGATATCAAGGTCCTGAAGAGGAAAAAAAAATGTTGAAATTTGGGGATTGAGATTGTTTAATCTAAACCAAGGAGGAGGATGTAGATTTGATTTCCAGGCACGTATCTTAACTGATTACTTGTGTATAGCAATGTATTATCATCATGCTCCAAATTAGATAATTCTCAGAAACATGGGCCTATGATTATGAAGTAGTTCAGAAAATTAGACCTTGGTTTGTCCTTGAAGTTACCAACACAAGCCACTAAAAGGGAAAATGGTAGAAATGTAGAAATATTAGATTGTTTCTCACTAATCAGCTTATTAAGCTTAGTTACTTGGGAGGGTTACCATGATATATCACCATTTCTGATAAGTAATTTTAAAGAAAATCAAAGGTTTTATGCTTAATATAATATTCAGCTGTATAGTGTTGGGAATGCTTGAGTGACCTCACAATAATTTATTTTTAACTTGTTCTGCAATTCTAACTTATTCAACAGATGAACAGGTATCAACCAGTCCAAATGTCAAATTTATTAACTTTAGTCTATGGAGGAAGCTCAGATTCAGACTAGTGAAAAAACAGGGCAAAACATAAGAAAGGAAAAATATTTAAATTGATTCCATGACAGCCATTAGTGTCTAATATGGATTGACAGAATTCTCTTTAGTCAAGATCTCATTGATGACTCTTCAAGGTCACTTGACAGTTTGCTTCAGATGGATGGGTAAATAGAGATTCAAAGAAAAGTGAATAAGATCCAAAGAAAAATGGCATGCCTCTATGACAGAAGCCCCCAGCTGTGTAATAATTCATTTGGAAAAGATATAAAGACCTTTAAGCTACTGACAAAGCGAGGCATAGTCTTATTGTTGATGCATGGAAAGAAAATTATTTTTCTATGCCTCATGTAAAAAATTTATGAATATCTGTTTTGGGCACATATGGTGTATTTACATTTCAAACTCATTTAAAATAACATTGTTTTAATCCACAAAAATCATTTTTCCTTCTAAAATTTTCTTCCTATTCTTTAGCATTTCAATAGTGTCCATGTTTCGTCAAGTTTATGTTATTTCTTTAAGTATAGTTTTGCAAATAGTTTGCAAAGTGCCTACTTTTAGTAACTAACTTTTAGCATGATCAGTTCTAGTGGCCACCCAATTCTTGATTCTCCTGCCCATTCTGGCTTACTTCAGCCTCTCATTAACACAGTATCCGGCCACTAATCTTCACGTGTTTTGGTTCTGAACTATTTTCTTGAGACCTATTTCTATTATGTACTGTATACATTTGTGAAGGATTTCACCATTCAACATGGTGTTTTTATATTGTGTGTCATATATTATAATATTGTATACTATAAATATTAAGAAAAACTATTTCAAAAGCTTTGGATACTTTGATTCTTCATGAAAGTGAATGTATCAGAGTTTTAGAGCCAATATTAATTTAAAGTAATCAACAATAGAAAATATAAGCCAGAGAATGCTGATAATAAATGATCAAAATGATACCTAATAGTATTGACTATTTTTTACATTGATAAACACTTTTAAAGATTCATTTGTATTACCTCAGTTAATTTCTGACCAACACAAAGGAGAATTCTGAAGGCTTTAGTACATTCTTCCCCACACAATAATTAATTTACAGGGCCTGATGGCTCACACCTGTAATCCTAGCTACTCAGAAGGCTGAGATCTGAGAATCAAGGTTCAAAGCCAGCCTGGACACGAAAGGAGTGAGACTCTTATCTCCAATTAACCTGTAGAAAATGGGAGGTGGGGCTTGGCTCAAGGGTAGGGGAGTAGCCTTGAGCTGAAGAGCTCAGGGATAGAGCCCAGGCCGAGTTCAAGCCATGACCCCCCCCCAAAAAAAATTAATTCTCTCTTACAAATTTTCTTTTTGAATTTCCACTCCCTTTGATGTTGTGTGATGTTTTAGTATTAGTGAGTGATAATACTATTTTTTTCTTTTCCTTCCAGGAGGCCCTATTGTTACTGACCTTAAAACTTCAAAACCTTGGAGAAAGCCTGTCCAGGTCATATGTCCACACTGAGCTCATTGTTCAGGCTGCTACAACAAGTCTCACAGAAAACAAACAAATTTCAGCAAGAAATATATTTTCCTTTCCACATATACTCATTTGACAAAATTTAATTATAATTTAGATGTAAGTATTTCTCTCAATTCAAACACTAAACACTTCTGTGTATCTATTTTTCAGCTAATTTTATGGCTAATAATCATTCTGCTTGAGTACCAGTAACCCATGACACATGACATCCTGACTCTGCTGGAAGGCTGCTTGCTCCGAGAAATGGTTGGCAAGTAGAAAATTTATTCTGTGCAAATTGTTTTTATATCAGCCTGATGTTCTTCAATCTTTTCTTAAATTGAACATTGGTAAGACATAATATAAAATGCCTGGAAGCCACATTGGATATGCCATGCTTTCTCTTTCCACTTGAAATTAGATTGATGTTTCATTTTATACAAAGGATGTTTAAAGTAGCTATAAGTATTCTTCTACCCTACCCATACAGCATATTTCCTCATCATTTTAATACTTCCCTGTCCTTCCATCTTTTCTCGCTGTGTGTGTGTGTGTGTGTGTCTGTGTGTGTGTTTAAACTAGATCAAAAAATGATTATTCCCCCGAGGCAAGAGAATAACATATTTTTCAATGAGAGTTCAAGTAACAGATTTTCAGTATTTTTTAAGATCCTTATGAGCTCATTAAGCAAGAGTTAAATGAAAGGGTCCAAGTATGAATTTTTAAATGATAACTCCACTTTATGGTTGCATTTTATCAAAATAAAATATGCCAAAGGCAGAAAAGGAATTCATGAAAATGCTTTTACACTGAGATATTTTTCAAGGCAGCAGCTTTTCTAGTAGAGTTTGCCAATTGTCACCAATTCATCTCCTTAAGCACATAATTCAATCTATTCAATGTTGTACCACGGCAGTGCTGATGAGCTCTTAATTCTCTTGTATTTATTACAGCAAATGTAGCACTGACCTTAATGAAATGTCTATTAAAACAAAAATGTCAGAGCCATATTTTTAAAGACAGTCTCAAGTGCAGAAGTTCCCAAGGTCAACATGATATTCTGAAGTGGGTCATTCAAATATATATTAAGCTATGAAATAATGAAAATAAATCTCTTGGTACTATATTTTTACTTGCTCAATGGCATTTTCAGGGACAGCTAATGTTTAACAAATGTAGGCAGTGATCTAATTGGATTTTACTTGACTGTGATTAATTCTCCTGAAGGTATATATTTTATTTTCTCTTTTAAATTTTTAAATTAAAATATTTTGTAATATTTAAGTAGTTGTACAAAAGGGTTTTAATTCAACGTATTAGTTCAGGAATATAATGTGTGTATATATTGACATCATTCCTTCCACTATTCTCTATCATCTCTCCCGACCTCACCCACTCCAAGTTATCTATTTTCACACATACACACTGAATATTACATACACATAATACTATTGGATACTACCATATTAGCCCACCCTAACTGAAGAGTATTTAAATCTAGAAAGTGGAAACTGTATTCTCTCAGGAGGCAATGGTTCCCAACATACCTAATACCTAGTTTAAAATAAATTTCTGATAAAGACTTACACTCTCTTAGAGTAGTGCTATGTATATAGAAGATTTTCAGAATTTGGTTGTTTTGTTAGATCTGTTAATTGATTACTTTTGGATTTATTAGCTGCATTAAATGGAGTGGATGCTTTTGAAATCCTTGTGTCACAACAATCTGAAAGTATGTCACAAAATTAATTTAATGACTGGTTTTGGCAACCTGTGATATTTGAGCTACACTATTAGACAATATTGTAATAAGAAATAGATCAATGTATCCCTGTCTTCAAAGAATTAAAAAAAAGCAGGAGGAATTAGAGGCAAATACATTTTTAAAGTACATTTAATTTGTTCTAGTGTTTTGAATCAAGAAAACCCTGTGTCATTTTTTTATCAGGATAATTTTTTAAATATATGAAGATCCTTCAGCCCCTATTTGATTGAATTCTATTACTTTGCCTTCTCTTCTAGAGAAACCTGTCTAGGTTTTACTTTTTTTTGTATTTTTGTTATCTTCGAGTAGTTGTACAAAGTTGCCATCCACCAAAGCATTTTATGAATACAGTGCACCTTGAGCGCCTGTAACCCCATTCAAAATTCTCACCTAACCCTCCCAACCCATCCCTTCCCTTTCTTAAGTTTACATTATGTATTAGTTTCTTGCCTTTTAAGAAAGCAGTTTATTAAAACTTCCATAATGACATTTTGGGATACTCATTCTCCATCCCCCAATCATCTTGTCCCATTTGCTTTATCTCTGTAGGAAGAAAACAAAGCATGTTTGTTTTGTTTTTTATTTTAGCTAAAAATGATTAATATAATAGTGTGCTCTAACAGTAATATATCAGAGGCAGGACTGCACTGCACACAAAATGCTAGAGTAAATCATAATGATAGACTATTCTACATTCATGAGTCATTTTTTTAAATTTTAATTGAATTATTGTCTTTATAGAGGTGATATACAGATTACAATTATATGAGTTAAGTGATGACTACATTTTTTGTACAATTTCATCTCTCTCAGTCCTTGCCTCCCATCTCCACCCAGGAGTTGTATAATTCATTTTCATCAATGTCCAGGGAACTCCATTGCTTCACTTTTACACTTTTTTTGTTATCACCAGTTCTCTATCCTTCCTGAAACCCCTCTGAAGATGTACACTTGAATTTACCATACATAAGGTAAAGAAGACAGAATTGTCAAAAGCTAGAAACTTATTAAAAAGGTGGGATAAAAAGGGGTGTCTTGTTTCTATGCCATGGAGTTCATTGCAGTATGTGTATTATTTTATATAAATATGAAGAGGCACTTTGTGCCTTTGTGTTTCTCTCCTATGAATATCCTGTTTTGGTCTCACTGTGTATATTCCCAGTCCTGTGTAGTTTATCATATCACAGTGCATTTTAATCTAATTTCCACATATTTGAGAGAACATGCAGCCAGCTCTTTCTGATCTTGGCTTACCTCACTTAACATGATTTGCTCTAGTTTTGTCCATTTCCCTGCATATGACATTACTTTATTTTTTGTAATGTCTTTATAAAATTCCATTCTATATAGGTAACTTTTTTTAGTCCACTCATCTATTGTGGGTCTGGAGATTTTTATATATGAATGTGCAGGTGTTCTTATCATATTCTGACTCATGCTATTCAGTTTAGATGCCAAGTTGTGGTATGGCTGGGTCATAAGGAAGGTCTATGTTTAGATTTCTGAGGAACCTCCAGACTACTATCCAGAGTGGTCATACTAGCTTACATTCCCATCAACAGTGCAGTAGTTGTTATTTTTCCGCACATCCCCACCAAAATTTGTTGTTCAAATTCACAAAGCTAGCTAATCTTACTGAAGTGAGATACAATCTCAGAGCTGTTTTGATTTGCATTTCCTTTATGGCCAAGGATGATGAGCATTTCTTCATATATTTCTTTGCCATTCTTTTTCTGAGAAGTCTCTCCCTAGCTCCCTTGTCCATTTAGTGATCAATTTATTAGGTTTGGGAGGGGTTACTTTCTTGAGCTCCTTGAATATATTGGATTTTAAGCCTTTGTCTGAGGTATTGCTGATAAAGATCTTTTCCATGTTTGATGGCTGTCATTTTAGTTTAGTAGTTATATCCTTATCTCTGAAGAACCTTTGCATTTTGATGTAGTCTCTCCTGTCAATTCTCTTTCCAATCTGTTGTTCCCCTGGGGCTCTATTTAAGAAGTTTCTCCCTATACCTATAATATCTAATGTTTCTCCTGCTTCACAAAGCTCCAGTTGATGACTATGATCCACATTGAATTGTTGTTAGTGCATGGTAACAAGCAGGGATCCATTTTTAGCTTTTGCCTATGGATGACCATTTTCCCAACACCAATTAAAGAAGCTACTTTATTTTCCCTGGACCTTATTTGCTCCTTTACTAAATATCAGATAACTGTAAGTGAATGGCTTTATGTCTGATTATTCTAGCTATTCCATTGATCTTCAGATCTATTTTTGTTCCAATACCAAGCTGTTTTTGTTATGACTCTTTTGTTATAATATCATCTGTATTGTTTTTTCCATATATTTTTTATTGTAATTAACAGAAGGATTACATTATATTCACCAGATAGAAGGTGCATTACTTTCTGATGAGAATTTCTTTGGCTATTCTAGATCTTCTGTTTCATGTGAATTTTGGATTGTTTTCTTTATCTTGGTAAAGAACTTCATTAATATTTTGATGGGCATTGCATTAAATTTGTGTATAATTTTGGCACTATGGCCCATTTCATGATATTGATTTTATAGATCCATAAACATGGAAGGTCTTTCAATTTCCTGATGTTCATTTAGATTTTTCTTCTTTTAGATTTTTTTATAATTTTCACTATAAAGACCTTTTGTATCTTTGGTTATGTTAATTCCTAGGGTGTTTTTTGTGGATATTACAAATGGAGTTGTTTTCATGATTTTCCTCTCTGCTTGTACATTGGTGGAACACAGAAAGACTACAGAATAGTTTTATAAGTCTTCTCAATAGAATGTTCCTAATGCAAAACATGCCAAGCTATATTCTCCAGCCTGCAGACACAGAACATTGCCCTTCTATGTATATCTGCAGCCACAATCTGCTGCATGCCCTCATAGTCTGTTTTGACACCTTTCTTAAAAACATCCACACATCTGTGTTCTACCATGTCACGCTGTCTATCTCCCAGTGAGGCATCCATCTCCTTTCTAGCTCTGCCACACCGCTACAGTGCTTTAGTTCAATCTGCTTCTCAGCTGCTGCTTGGAATCCTAATGTGTGTTTGGTATGCATTCGTCATAGACCTGAGACACACAGTAAAATGGCCACTACTGATGGAATGTTTAGGCTTTCCTTGATGATCTCAGACCGTAGCATTGCATGCCAACTCTGATTGGCTGACAGCAGGGTTCCTTGAGGACCAGACACACCTGCATATTGTTCGGTCTCAAGGGATATAATTTTTTTTTTGCCAGTCCTGGGCTTGAGCTCAGGGCCTGAGCCATATCCTTGGACTTTCTCAAGGCTAGAGCTCTACCACTTGAGCCTCAGCACTGCTTCTGGCTTTTTCTATGTATGTGGTACCGAGGAATCAAAGGGGATATAATTTTTTAATTAACTTGAATTGTGATCATTTTCTTGTCAATAACACAGCTCTATAAATCGGCTGCAGAATTCAGTGATGGTTTCTGACTTCCTATTATTCAGAATAATTTGGGATTTGAGAAAGGCCTTTCTTTCCTGGGAATTGAACCCATAATCTCATGCTTGCTAGGAAAGCCTACTTTACCATTTTAATACATGCTTCCCATACTTTGTCTATCTTTCATTTTGGAGATAAAACTCTTACTAACTTTTGTGCAGACTGACCTTAAACAACTCCTGCTTCCTGAGTAACTGAGATTATAGATATATACTGCCACACATAATAAAAGGGTTTTATTTGGGGAGAGATAAAAGAGGTTATTTCTCTTTCACTCTATTTTAGAAGTAATACTATCTTTAACATCGATGACAACACATTTCTATGAAGAATCATGAAATCTGCTATGCATGAGAACAAGACTGTCCATGTTCTAATTCATCCCTCTCTTAAGGATCTTTTCAGTATAGTGTGTGGTGGTGAAGATTCTGAGATTTGATTTCCTAACAATTTCAGAATATCCACTGCTTAATTCTGAGCTAATAATGCCAACTTAGTTTTACTAAAGATTAATCATACAAAGGTGTACTTTAGACATACTTGTAGCTTTTCTGGAGGCCTTGCCCCATGTTCCATTAGAGTAATTGTGTATTTGCTTAGCATCAAGCAGAAAGCCCTCTGTTTCTTTCACCTCATGTTCTCAAAAAAAAAAATAACATTCTTAGCAAGTTCTTCCAGGTAGAAGCTAGGGCTGTGACTAAGCCATGACATGTATGATTTGCCTACCAGAAACACAGAGCAGAGCTTGTGTAACTAAAAGTATTAGAGAGGAAACACAATTATGTAGTTGCCATTTCTCCTGGTTGTTTGGGTTTTTTTTTTATTCAGTAAAGCAGTTGATGAGTATCATGTGTCTTCATCAATGTCAACCCTTTCAACATTCTCACCCATCCCTTCCAATACACCCCTTCTCTTACTGTTCTCAGTTTTATAGGATATAAATTGAATTTTTACTGCATTCTACCTCCTTCCTTCTTTTGAATTCCTTCTTTCTGAAACAAAAAACAATTAAGATTTAAACTAGATTTTGCTTTGTTTCTCAAAATGTTCCCTACATAGTTTTAGCACTAGAGGATGCTAAATGGGAATTAGTTGAGAAAAATGTTTTATATGATCAAATAACTTTAGAAAACTACTTCAAACAAGAGTAAACATTGTTTTGGTTTAATCTTGGTTTGTAAGACTTCTCAGGCCTTCTAATATATTGATTTCTTTAAATGAAAAGGAAGTAGAGTTTTACAATTTTTCTCTTCTAGTTGAAGCCTAGGAGGAGATTTTTTCAGTGTTTCTGGAATTTTGTAAAATGCTGGTCTAACCCAAATTATTTAGTAGAAAAAGAGAAGTGAGATTCAGTAATTCATTTCCCTTTCACCAAATTTTTAATTATACTGTTACAGAGAAAAGGGACAGGAAAAATCCCAACATACTGACGGCATGCCAGCAAAAGTGAGCAGAAGATTCTATGTTTATAACATATCCACAACTATTGAAATATCTGTATATGTTAGTCAAGATCTAATCCTTCTTAATTTCTGTAGTTGCCTAACTATTTCTGCCCTTCCAAAAAAATCAGATCAGTGTCTGATCTAAAATCACTAATTTTGTCATTTAATGTTATAAATCTGAACCTGGACTGTTGAATAGGCAATGTACAATCAATTAGGGGATGAATTGTGTTCCCTGAAAAGTGGTAGCTGAAATCTTACCTCCACAACCCAGGTAATAGTACAACTAGTAAACTACAAGTAGTTAGGAGAAATCTATAAGGAGTTGTTCCACACAGACCATCAAAAATAAATGTATTTTGCTTAAACCAGTGAGTTTGTAACTCTGTTATGGCAGCCCAGCATCTTGCACAATTATTTAATCCCCATCTCAACTCTAAGACTGTCCCCTTGGCTGTCTGCTGAGAATCCAAGGAGGGTCAGGGAGTCATGTTCTACTCTTGCAGTGTTTATATCTGTCTGTGTTTTAAATCCCTGCTGAGATGGAGCTGGTACTTGCACATAATCATCTTTCTTGGTCTCTGGGTTCTTAGTTGATGAGATTAACTAGTTTAGCATACTGAAAGGCACCAGGGATGAGAAGGTTATGCTAAGAAGCAAAATTTTGTATGCTTATATAGTAGTCATTATTTAAAGACACTAAAAATGGAACAAAAAAGGGAACAAAAAACACTTTTAAAAGTAATATTTACCCTAGGTATTTATATTATTTTCTTTAATTACGTACTGAATTAATGTAAGCACAACAACTTTCAGGGATATATCATTTTTATTTGATTTACTTATGTTGATTTTAATTACATATTTTCTTTTCTTCTTCTTTGGAGAGGAGAGCTATCTGTTTATAATTTTTAAAACCAATGGAAGAAACAGTGGTATGGATTCTCTTAAATGAAGACTTTGACGAAGCATTCTTTCAATTGTTCTCTGTAGGTATACTGAGTCATTGAGAAGATTATTTTTTCATTTCAGCGCCAAGCTCTTAACTCTTTCAGGGCCACTCTTCTGAAAATCTAAGAAAACTAGACTCTTCCCTCCTAAAGAAACCAAAAATATAATTAATTTTCTGTACAATATCAAGTGTTCATAAGAATCTAATGCTAAATTCCTTATAATTCTAAGTATTTCATTCTTGATCAATTCTAAGATCATCACCCTGAACTGGGGTATATTGCTCACTGGCAAAACACTTTCCTAGAAAGCAACAAGACACCCCTGTCCTTATTTGTGTTCCTCTTGTCGGTGTTTTGAGTCGTTGGTCCCTCCCGACCCACAGGAGGGATAGAGAGAACACGCCCTGACCAGGACAAGCCAAGAAAGGAGAGGGCCGCCGAATGACTGAATGACCACCTACACCCAGCCCTCCCTCCCCGGAGGACAATCAAACATTTTAGGGAGATCCGTCAAGGCAGGAGCTCATTTATTGAGGAAGTACATTCAGCTAATATAGGGTGCAGGAGCCTAACAGCACAAAGGTGGGCAGGGCGGAGGAGGGCCACATGTTTACTCTCACAATAGGTCTCAGCAGAGAGTGATAAAGCAATAACACATTCATACCGAATGGTAATCAATTCTCAGCAGAAAATGATTCACAATATCGATGATATAGCTCAAAGTTCATAGGCATTGTGTCACACAATAGCTTATTTCTTTGTGTGGTTATCTTACTCAGTGATGCAGACTCATGGGCCAGCCTGACCCTGCACTCGGCTCCCAACACCTCTCAGTAGTGTTTCCCACCATTGAAAGAATAATTACCATTGATCTGATAGAGTCAAAATTTCATGGAGGATGAATAAATATGCATTCCTCTTATTGTCTACATATATTCCAAGAGAAGAGTCACATTTCCCAGAGTGGATCTTGGTTAAGGAAACAACTGGGAGTTACTCTCACACTGCTTTTACATTTTATTTTTACTTGGTAGATCCACTTTTCTAGTATCAGCTTCTTTTTTTTCTGAAAATAGAATCCTAACATTCCCTTTGAGGACCAATACACCTCTAACTCAATCCAGTGTGTTCAGAAATGGCTGATTTCATCCCCACTCCACAGTCTGATACATAATGGGAAGCTAGCTTGTCTGTGCATACTATTTCCTGCCTACAGTGATCAGTTTAGCAAGGATTAATGAGTCTATTTGGGGACTTAGGTTCAACTCAGGACTAAGGAAAGGAACCCATTCAGTGGTAACTACTCTAATGAGAATTTTTCATGGGCTTGCTGGAGATCTTTTGCCACCATGAGGGAAACAATATTCAGGACAATAGGGGATAAGGAAAAGCCAGAAGATGGGACTCATTTTCTACCTATGTCTACTACCTAACTAGCTGGCCCATGAACATGTCTCACTGAATTCCAGACAGAGCCGGACCTGAGAGCTCAACAGAATAAGAAAAGGCTTGATCCACTGGGTCCTTTTGCAGTATTGACTCAGACTTTGTCAAAATTACCCTCAGGTTCTTGGTTTCCCTTTCAAGTTTATACGTAGTACTGGGTCTTCTGCTAATTTTGAGCTACTACATACATCTCATTTTCACTGCCTACTTTCATACCTCCATACAAGTGTCTGTATAAATAAATGGATCTAGCTCTTCTACGAGGAGTGTGTCAGCTGATTTTTGTTGAGATGCCCAATAGTACATTGTCTTGCCTGAAATCAGCTCAGTCCCAGACATTTCACAGACATGATTATGAGTATTTTTTTTTTTGCCTAATCCATTTTTGAGAAGTGTTTCTATCACTTGCAACAGGAAAGAGTCTCGACTAATATAATCTCTGTTAACCCTCTTGGGCTACCTTGTGCATTCTATTTGGAAAATAACTGCTTTAGAAACATGGACAGACACATTATGGGAGTTAAAACTCACTTAGGCTGGAATGAAATTCTCCAACCAATCCATCATGTCACTCATGATCTATTAATCCTATTCCTAAAGAATTAAAGCAACCTTGCTGCCCACGCTAAAATATATGACCCTCCTGCTTGTAGAATTTCAACTGAAATTTTATGCACAGAAGAATCTAGCACATAAAAGTGGTATGAATCAGACCAAAACATACATCTTCCAATTAAAAGGTGTGAAAAGAGCAAAGAGAAATGGCCTTTTATATTTACTCAACTCAGCGGCTGAGCAGTTCATTAGCAAGTCCTGCAACGCAGGCAGGTCAGGAGCACCAGGAATGTGGAGACTGCTTTATAAAGCAATCTTAGAAAGGCAACCTTTAAGTCAAAAGTCCTAGTCCCTGGTGAGGTTTATTAATTGAATCATTTGTTTACAAAAGGTGACCGTGGTTCTAAGTGACAGTACTGTTTGCACAGTGGCACCAATATTAGGAAAGCTTATGTGTAATGCACTAGGAATGTAAAAAAAAAAGATGCTGATTGAATCAGGGGTATTTGTTTATCACACTGAAATCCAGTCATTTCAGCATGAATCGAGTTAGCTTATTAAAGTTAAAAATAGTCCTCAAAGTATTGCTAATGAGTAGCGTAACGTCAATACATTTACTACTTTCCCTCAAACCTTACCAGAGACTTAATGTTGGTCCTTATATGGATGGTAAAAGTAAAATAGAATGGAGAGGAAAAAGGGAAAGAAAGTTATGATAATAGTAGGTGATCATGTCTCACTTCTTACCGCTGTATTACTCTTTTTTTAAACCAAGGTAAAATTTACTTCGTATGATTTTTGTAAGGAAAATTAATTTAATATTCTTTATATACAAACATTTTTCTACCAAATCCATAGTTGCTTATAGAGGATATGCAGGAAGAAAATATGCTGATTAAAATTTAAATATACTTTTAATAACTAGTTCTGTATAATCATAGTTTGGCAATGGGCTTTAATTTTGATCTGAAGTAAACATATTTTAAAGTTGAATATTCATTTTGATTGACTTGGATGAATGTAAGTGGTTTTTCCATGTGTAGAAGGGGCTAGCTGTCCATTACAAGATGTTTTTCCTTCTGTAGGATATAAGTGTAAAAGGGTGGTGGCTTACTGGTCAGAGAGTATCTTGCAAGTAGGCATGACTATGTCACAAGCTCCTGATGGACTCCT
Source organism: Megascapheus bottae (assembly GCF_031878675.1). Classification (NCBI taxonomy): domain Eukaryota; kingdom Metazoa; phylum Chordata; class Mammalia; order Rodentia; family Geomyidae; genus Megascapheus; species Megascapheus bottae. Next base: position 4,260,661 of record NC_143520.1, on the reverse strand, counting down.
GTGAAGTTGTATAACTTGTGCTAACAGAAGCAGGCATGCCTTTGTCAAATGCTCTTTCTGTCTTTGTCTCTATCTCTCTGTCTCTGGCTTTCTCTCTCTCTCTTTTTAGAGTGCAAGAGTTAGATCACAGCTGGCCACAGCCTCAGAAATGAGTCTAGGTTACTGCCTAAATGCCAGAGAAGAGGAGAGTCCCTAACAGTTATAGTTTTCCTGTTCCCCTACATGATAAGCAGAGTTCATAGATTTTGAACCATCGATACCTAGTTTCTATGTTTTTAAATCTACATTCGCTAGTCATCACATTATAATTATTTTTAATTAAGATACAATGGGCCACCTAATGACTCTACCAGGTAGGTAAAATTCCCAATGTATCCTAGTGTTTTGCTGGCTAGATCAGACCTATATTTTCAGTGAAAAAAATTGTTCTGGTAATATTTATAGGAGCATTTATTTGTCAAAAAAGGGAAGAGATGTAGAAGCCAATAGGAAAGAATGAAGGAGATGGTATTCTCTTCCCACTGTAAGTTCAGGGTATGGATCTGAACTCTTAAAAGTGAAGAGATGCTCAAAGAATAACTGAAAAAATTAAATATACCAGAAATTTGAGTAACTCAATTTGGTGCTCAGGGAACAAGATCTGATCAAAAGTATAGACGAGAGTGAATCTTCTGACCTCTATCCAGAGCACACTGAAGCAAGATAGCTTGTGGCTATCTAGAAACAGGTTACTTACTCACAAAATGGGCACCCTTAGCAGGGTAGATGGTTAAGATGAAACGACTTCCTTCCCCGAGACACAGTAATTTTACCCAATGCTGGGACCTATTCTAAATATTTAACAAAAATTTATTTCTCATAGCACCTCAGGGGTGGTAACTACTATGAGGTAAGGAGGTAGTATGATTCCTGTTTTCAATATCAGGAAACTGAGGCATACAGAGATTAAAAAGAATTGGCCTATGTCATGTAGCCTAATGAGTAGGAAAAATGTAATTTGAATCTAGGCAGTCTGAATTCAAAGCCCATGCTTATAACTGGCAAAGCTATACCCTTTTTATTATTTTTTAAGGAATTTATTAATGTTGATTTTTACATCATATTTTGAATGACAAGTTTAACAAACAAGTGTTCAAGGAGGGAATATCTATTTACAATCACTGGGACTTAGTATTTAGAACTTAATCAAAATTAGGCTAAGGGTTTGTATGTCATAGAAACATATTAATTTAAGAAATAAAACATTATGTCTATAGAGTCGTAGGTTTTTATGTCTATATAGTTATGTTTATATTTCCATTACCATGTTCATAGCTTTGGGTATGCAGTTATTGAGTCCTTACTCTTGTACTCTTTGGATTTAATAGCCACATATTAAGGATACCATGCGCCTTTTGTTCCTTAGGTCTTGACTTGTCTCACTCAACATGATTCACTCTAGATTCATCCATTTCCCTGTGAATGCCATTATTTTATCTTGTCTGTTGTTTATGTAGAATTCCACACAAATTACTAAGCTAAATAGTCATGTGAAAGCAACAGGCCTTTTGAGAGCGACTCAGGAAAGTCCAGAGAAGGAGCATGATGTGGAATCTCGGAAAGGGCAAGCCTTTAAACCATAATTTGGATCAGAATATAAATGCTACCCCATTCAATAGTCAAGGTCTGATGTGACAGTGAGACTTTTAAATTTTATTTTTTGACTATTCCTTTCTTGGTCAGTATTTTCAATAGAATTATGCCACAGGAAGGTAAATGACAGGCTTAAATTAGCCAATGTTTAAAGGTAATTCAAGTAATTAGTGTGATTGAAACAGGGTATTTTTTAATATTCAGAAATAAAGTGAGCTACTTATGTTGACTGAATTAAATAATAGAGACAAAGAGAAGAAAACTGTACATTAGGCGGTAAAAGAAAAACTGCGGATTTCTTCAATGACCAAGTCTGTTACTCACGTAACTGCTCCTTTGGGTTAAGGGTTACTTCCTTCATGAATGTCTTATTTATGTGATCATAAATGACTAATGAGGCCAAGCTGAAGACAGATTTCCCCGGGGAATGGGTGAACCGAGATGGTTAATTTCATGCACTATTTCTGCTGAATTTATTTTATTTTTCTCTTTGCCGATGAAAGATTGAAAAATACTCTATGCCTTACTATAGGTTTTCTTTTACTTTTTCTTGGGATATTTAGAATATTGTGATCTGTTTTGAGCTTTCTAAACGACTGTGGTGATGAGGCTTACAAGGTCTTAGCCCTAAATACTACTAAGAGTATTACTAATATTACCAAGGAACTCCTATAATACCCCACCACTGCAAAGACTAATTATCCTTTGTGTATCTCTGTGTTCTCCCTGTCTCTTCAGCCTATTTTCTATACAAAGCCAGTAAGCCTTTATATAAAATCAAAGTCTGATACAGGGTCACTTCCTCACTGAAAATTGTCCAGTGCCTTTCCAGTATAGTAAGGATATTGCTCAAGCTTCTTGGGGCACCACTCTGCCCACAATAATCCTGACCTTCTTCTCCCCCAATCCTCACTTCCTTTTCTCCTTTCTGGGAACATCCCATAGTTTTCTTCTAGCAGCTCTTCCTTGGCTGAATCTCATACTTCATTCAGAGCCCTGACAAAGGCTCCTTACTTAGAAAGGACTCCCCTTGCCAGCATTCTTGTGATAGTATTGGAAGACTATGCAACTTTTCACTGGGCTTCACTTTTGTCCACAGATCTCATTTCTACTAGAAATTACATTATATATTCTTTCTTATCTATTTTCACCACTGAAATATGAACTTTGATTTGCAGTACTTATAAAAGTCTTGATATCTTAAAGACCCTAAGTAATATTTTGTTCAAGGAATGAATATATAATGAAGGTCAAAGATAATTCTGGAAGTTATAGATTCATTGTAACTATGAAAGGAGTCAACATAAATACATTGAAAGTGGTATTGGGTTAGATTATATATATATCTATATATCTATTCTTTTATTTGTTGGTTGTAAGACTTTAACTCAGGGCCTGATTGTACCTGATCTCTTTTTGCTCAAGACTCTACCACTTTGAGTTATAGCACCACTTCTGGGTTTCTAGTGGTCAATGGGAGATAAAAGTCTCATAGAATTTCCTGCCTGGGCTGGCTTCAAACTGCAGTCTTGAGTAGCTAGGATTACAGACATGGTCCATTAGCACCTAGTTAATGGTATATTATTAACATAGTCATTCAACAGAGTATTACTGAATTATTACAAAATAACAAGCACTCTTCTAAAATTAATGATATAGCAATGAACAAAAATGACCCTGATCTACTGTGGTTTATATTATTATTTAAGGATTAGAAAAGAAAAAGAAAATTAACAAATGATTAAACACTATTACAGAAGGAGAAAACAAAGACAAAAAGTGATGAAATTATGTATATTTGGTGACCTTACATATAAGCTGCACTTGAGCAGAGTCCTGAAGGAAGTGCAAGAGTGAACTATGAGGTGAGCAGGAAAGACTTTCCCAGCTAGAATGAAGTCAGGTAAGAAGGGACAAAGGCAGGAGCAAGGAGGCCAAGGAGGTGCACAGGGAAGAAGCTAGTAGTAGGAGATGGGTCCAAAGAGATGGGAGGAAAGCTAGGTCAGTCAAGGCCAGGTATGTCAAGAAAAAAGAAAACATGTACTGAGAGTGAAATGAGACCCCTAGAGAGCTTGAGCCTTGGAATGAGTTCAGGTATGCTGGCAATTTATTCAAGTGGCAGAGGGAGTTAAGAATGTTTCCTTAGGAAATTAGAAAGCTATCGCAGGAATCTATGATGGTCCGATTCTCGATAAAATTGAGCACCTTTGATTTGTCTAATCAATGTAGCCAATCCAAGTCCAACAATGGCTTATTTGAGATTCCTTCACAGACCCATGCCATTCCTACCAAGCTGACTATGTGTTACCATTGTGAGTGCTTTTCAATCTCAGAGCCTCTAAATGAAAATAATTTACACTAAGGAAATATTTGTTTTCATTAAAAATTGCATGTCTAATTAGAAAACAGCAATACGTCTCTGATGTTTGTTTCAGACCTACAATTGGTTTGATAGAGTATAAGCAAATTTTCATTTGATCAGAAAATACTTGTTTGTCAAGTTTACATTCTTGGTTTTTCACTGGCTTGTGTCAAAATAAAACAATTGAATACAAGCAAATGGCTATTACAATGTCCATGCAACCTCTCAAGAGGCAGTTGTTGGAAGTTCAAGGGCTTGCTCCTATCTAAAATAAAAACAATTCTCCTTCAAATATTACTATTATCATGTATCTACTATGCATTAGACTTAGTGATTTTATTTTAATGATTTTTCAGAGATACTTAATCTCACAGAGCTAGAATACTAATTATTGTTCTGTGTTGCAATAGGAAAACAGCAAATTACTCAAATTTTAATTATGATATTCAGTTTTAAACAAATGTATAATAATTGACTTTGTGTGTAATAATTGATTTGTCATTTAAGTGGTAATGTTTATGCAAATGGACTCCTTTATATGTGTGAACTAGTTATTATAAAATTAATTACTGAATATAATATCTTGCAGAACTGACTACCAAGAATTCTTCCAACTGGCTTACCCATTCATGAAAAAGCTGGGTGCTATTATGTGCAGTGATGAACTTTATAATTCAAAGAAATTAAAATATATTCTACATGCTTGCTAAGTGGGCTTTTCATTACAATTATCCTTTTCAAAGAGCATTATATACATTTTTTCTGAAAGATCCCATAAATGGACATTCACAGGAACCCGAATATTTAGCTAACCTTTTAAATCTTCCACATTTCATAAATATAGATTTATTTTTCTGTAGCTGTCTCATACTTGGACATTGCTTATTGTATGCTGTCTTAGTGATTTAGGATTTTTTAATCTATTTTTTGTGAGTTTTTTCCCGCCTTGGGCAGATGAAGTCAAAGAGAAAATGAAGATGTTATTAAGGCATATACTTAAAGGGGAAAGGAAGCCTGCAGACCTGAAGACGTTCATTAATATCTACATAGCTCCTGGTTTCACATGGGTATAATACCACAGCTAAGTTAGGATTATAAAAGTTTCTATTCATCTTCCCAAGAAACTCTTCATATCCCTCATTCCAATGAGAGTGTTGTGTATATTTGAATAGGCACAAGCAGACATAAATTCCTCAAGCTTGCCACTAGAAGCATATCAGTTAGTTCTTTTGGTACCTGGTGCGTTGTATAAATGTTTATTTGAATTAGGGATGGGAAGGGGAATGACAAAATGGTGAAACCAAGAGCAAAGTATGAACCAGTGTAACCGTGATACTCGCAAGGCACTATGATGAAAATGAAGTTTTACAACTCGCAGGGGAGGGATAGTTGGAGAAAAATGAGGAAGGGGGTAAAATTTTTCAACAAGAAATGTACTCATTACCTTATGTATATAGCTGTAACCCTTCTGTATATCACCTAGATGATAAAACTAATTTTTTTAAATCATCTTACTTGTGCCAGTACTGGAAGCTTTAACCCAAGGTCTGAGCACAGTCTCTGAGTGATTTTGCTCAAGTCTAGCACTTTACCACTTGATCAACAGCTGAATTTTTGTGGTATTTTTTTTGCTAGTTAGAAATAAGAGTTTCATAGGCTTTCCTACTCAGGTTGGTTTCAAACCACAATACTATGATCTCAGCCTCCTAAATAGCTAGAATTAAAGGCATTAACCATGGTACATGGCAAAACAATTTGTGAATTGCAGCTTCACTAGCTAAGGTAATTAGGTATAATAACATTTTGATTTTATTTTGTTGTTGTTGATATTGTTGATTGTGGGGTTTAAACTCTTGGCCTGGGCGCTATCACTGAGCTCTTCAGCTCAAAGCAGCACTCTACACTTGAGTCACAGCGCCACTTACAGTTTTCTGGTAATTGATTGGTGATATGAGTCTCATAGAATTTTGTGCCTTGTCTGGCTTTGAACTGTGATCCTCAGATTTCAGCCTCTTGAGTAGCTAGGATTACAGCTGTGAGCCATGGAGGTCAGGCTAACTTTGATATTTTTGGCATCCCTAATACTACCAAAAATTTAATATTTCCTTTGTATTCATTCACACTGTATATCAATTGTCAAACTTTTCATAGTAAATTACATTCATTGTTACCATTGTGAACTAAGCATGGCCCAAGGGCATCACTTCTTTAATATTTTAAGAACTTAAGAAATTGAGTTGTTAATCTTACAAGAGTGAGAAAATTCACATTGAGTTCACTATTTTAATGTTGACAGTAAATGTAGAATACATTATTGGAAAAGTATTTGTATTGACTCAATGTTTTGTGAGATCACTCACAGAGGCATTTTAAAAGTTATTAAATTATCACACCTATAAGGATTATTGTCAAAAAGTTATACAGATGACAGAATTGCCAAGTAGTTAATGGTAAATGAGATAAAAATGATTTTGTTAAATTCTGCTTTATCATCTAGTGACATTCCATAATTTAATTGATTTTCAGCCTTCTCTACCTATCAGTCTTGTACATCACTCTACAGAGGCAGTGTTTTCCTGTCTGTCAACTGATATTTCTCTCAATTCTGTTCATGAAATGAAGAAAATAATGTCCCAGAGTTGTTAAATGATTCATGGTGTAATCAAGTTTCTGGATACCTAATTACCATTAAATAAATATTTTTCTTTTATATTACTATCAAATTTTTAGCAGGAGGTAATGAGCACCTTTGGTTGAACTGATGCCTGATCTTTGGAAATGTGGAGATACACACACACACACACACACACACACACACTCACACACACTTCTATATATATATACATATATATTTCTCTCCATTATAGATTATAGAAAAGAGTATATTATTCCCAACATCTAAAACACACATCAAAAATACTGAGTAAAGATAGAAAGCAAGCTTAAATTTAATAAATTGCTGAACACCATAATAGATTTTCAATATAGATTTTATTTTTGAAATTTCCTGTCATGATTAGATATAAAATATCCTCTTTGAAGGTATTGTATCCAGTTGATGAACACAGGGAATGATTTATGATAGACCATGAGGATTCTGATCTAGTCAATGGATTAAGTGATTGTTTTGATGGCATAATTGAAAAGTAGTGTGAACTTTCAGAGATGATCCTAGCTGGAAGTAGGAGGACAACAAAGCGCTTGAGGGCTTTGGCTCTTCCCAGGCTATTTCTCTATTTTTCTGTTTTCATGCCGGGGCCAACCGGCAGCAAACCAGGGTTCGTAGATTGGGATTCCTGAAATAGGGGGCAAGGACTAGGAAAAAATAGAAGAGAGACAAACAGATGGGGTTCAGGAGGGCTACAGCCCAAATCAGGAGCCACCGCTTAAGAAGCCTGTAGCCCAAGACCGTAGCCCAGTTTATTTCCAGTTCTCAATCTTAAATACACATCTTTAAACTAGGGAACTGCCAGAGGCTACATTCGTACAAACAGTATCAAGTCTGAAATAGGTTGAATGAGAAGCTATCAAGTCCCAAACAGGTTAAATGAGAAGCTATTGACACAGCCCAAAATCATAATAAGAGCTTACTTCCTTGTGTACTCAATTGTGCGGGTCCAAGGTCACTGACCCCACAGTCACGGTCACTGACCCCACAGTCAGTCCCCAACATTTTCAGGCTACCATAAAGTAAGCAACTTTTCTCCACAATGACTTTATACCTTGATCTTTCTGCCTTGTCACAGACCTAAAAGCAATGGAAGCCAATCAACCAGACTGAAACCCTTGCAACCATGAGCCAAAATGAACTTCTGTTCAGCTATTTCTCACAGCAACATATATTCTAACTCATTTCCCAATGTAAGTTGTGGGTATCTATTTCCTGTGTGTTTTTAATTCAATTTACACAACATAATCCTACTCCAATCTAGTCACTATGACTGATATTTTTCTGGATAGTACTACTATTTCTCTTTGTGACTTCATTTTTCCTTTACAAAAAAATCTGCCTAGGAAATATAGAACACAGAACTACTGAAGATTATACATAAAGTGTAATAACAAAAAAATTCACATACATCTGTGTATATTTCCTGTATTAGTCCATCTTAGTGTATTTTCCTATGAACTGTGTACATTATCCTCACAGTGTCATTTGTTTATATTGATATCAGCTAGGGACCACTGAACTATTAAGTGGTAGTCACAAAAGAGTTGATCTCTTCAACTGAATTTGATTTTAGTAAGGGCTCTTCAATGCCTAAAGATGTAAATAAATAAGGAAATAAATAAATAAAAGTCAAGACCAAAATAAATAAATACCTGACCCTTTGGACCTCTGGCACCTTGAATGGGATATAATAAGACTGGAAGAATTTCTTTTAGATATTCGTGAATGCTCTTCATAGTTAGCCTTCCAATAATATTTTACTACCTAAAAGATGTGGTTGTGGTTCTTACATCAACACAGTGAAACAATTAGGGAACTGCTATTATCTTCATATAATGAATAACAATAGAAGAATAACATATCATTGGTTTAAGATATATTCCTAAATTTGCCTAGTGACTGGCTTAGGTTAATCTTCTGTGAAGCCTAGAAATATTTTACTTGACAATTGTCTTAAACTCTTTTCTTTCTCTTATAATCTTATAGGCCCTACCACAAAATATGATAATTTTAACATCTTATTCAAACTCGCTTAAAACAAAACTGGTCTTCTTTTCCCCACTGTCCTTTTCCCAACAGAGGAGTCCGAGTAATCCTTTCAAAAGGTAGGTCTGAGAGGACAAATTACATCACTGCATTATTTAACAGCTTCCAGGGACATCTCACTGAGTTTTAAACAACAGAAAACCCAATAACTTTTAATGATATAAAAATGATCAGTTGCTTTATATGTTTAAGAGGCTTTACTTTGCATATCTATAAATCAGGGTGAAACACTTTGTTGGAGGCAATGATAATATCAAATCATGTGTTCTATGGTTAATGTACACCTCTGTCTGAGAGTTAGCATATGGACAAAATGATTTCTTCACTCAGCCAACCATAATCTTTCAAATTTTCTCTCTTATCACTCATGTCTACCCCAAGACCACTGAATGCTCACCAGTCAAGCCTATCCACATCATTACTTCAGTTGTCTCTTGAACATACCATAGTTAAGTATCTCATGAACTGTGTCCTTAGAGACCATGGATATAGGAGAAGGAGGTGGTAGAAAAATTTTATGACATTGTCAATATTGTCATTTCCTAGCCCCTATGCAAAATTTATCACTGGGGAGCTGAAAGTAGGTCAGTGTGCATATAGCCTACAAATGTAATTTCTTGAAGACAAGTAGTCAGTAGACAGAGAGGCACAGATAAAGGCAATGTGAGTGAAAGGCAACATAGTCTCCCAGATAAAAAGATTATGAGATTAACAGTGAGGACTCGTCCCTTGTAAGATCTAACCACTAGGCATGGTATGATATTAAGGGGAAAAAGCGGGCCAAGAATGCCTGCATGAGAGTAATCCAAAACAAGGTCTCCATGTCCACACAATTATAACATTTTCAAAATTTCAAGGTGGCAAGATATAAAATGTTTACAGAATTGTGCAAGAATAATCTTCATTAATAATACCAAGTAACAGCAATATGGACTCTCCAGTAGAAGTCTGATTTTCACATGCAGCAAGGGAAAACAACCAGAGATACAAAACAGGGATGGATCTCTTCATACTGAAATTACTACAAAGAACTTAATGGAGAGAGCTACAAAACTTATGCCTGGGTTGTATAGGCCATTTTTATTTTTTAATTTAATCTTTACTTTATTTCTTATTATTGTTATTCTAAAGGTGATAACAGATTACAGTTACTAAAGTCAGGTAATTACTACATTTCTTTTTGGACAATGTCACCATTTCCCTTGCTGCCTCTCAGTTTTTTTCTGCCATCCCCACCAAAATATTTTCTCTTTAAGGGAGAGTTCTCTCACTCAAAATAATGAAAGCAGGAAAGACTAAAAACACAACAGTTAAAAGCACATTCAATATTTAAATTTACCGTAAAACAATTAGAACTACGCTCAGTAAGGTTAGAAAGGAAAGGACATGTCGAACACTGGTGGTTCACACAGGTAATCCTAGCTACTCAGGAGGCTGAGATCTGAGGACTGCAGTTCAAAGCCAGTCTGGGCAGGAGAGTCTGTGAAATTCTTCTTATGTTTAATTTAATTTTATTGTCAGAGAGATGTATAGAAGGTTACTGTTACATTCAGGCTGCTGATTTATATAAGAAAGAAATCTTTAAGATGATAGAGGTTGTACATGATCATACATCTTCATTTTCTTTTTCTGGAAGGCCTGACATGAGTTGATGATGTTCACTAAGGCATTTTTTGTATCTGGCTCTACACAGAATGAAAGGACAAACATTAAATGTGCTAAGATAGATTTTCCTTGTGTTATATGATAAACAAGAGGATTATAAAACATATTACCCTACAATGGGAGTGATCACTATTACCTTCAAGAAAAGTTTGTATAAATTTACTTTCTTATTAGAAAAATGGGTATAAAATTTCATTTCACTGAAGAGCTCCAACTTCAAATAACAGGTCCCAAAGAATACCAAGAAGACACAGACAATATTGAGGAAGTCTAGAAGAGGGCTTGTTGTTGGACCATATTGCCTTTCAAAGTAATTCTGTAGTAAAGAAAAAAGTAGGTAGTATATCTGAATAGTCTATGAAGGTGCTTGGCTTGGAGCAATTGGAGTTGGGGTTAAAAAACACTACACTGTATTATCTTCCTCAACAGCCAATAAGAGTGTCACCCAGGACTACAATGGAAAAAATACAAGCTGTGCTCTGTGGCCTAACTTTTCAACAGCAAAGCACATGCAAAAAGACATGTTCATGAGAAGAAACAAGATATGAAACTATATCTGAATCCTACTTTTGAATTACAGAAGACCTATGTCATATTAAAAAACACAAAATACATTGGTCTAGCGAAGAGAAAATTTAATTTGACACGGTAGAGCCTAAGTACAAAGAACCAGAACTCTCAGAGGAACTCCACTTCCACTGTGGAACAAAATGTTCTGCTTATTAAGAAGGATGGGGAAAGAACACAGGAACACTATTTTAATACTCACAGTTCTAATTAGTCTCAATTTCCACTTCATTTTCCTCAAGCATCCAAAGTCCTGACTGAAATTAGAGGTCAGAATTCATCATTTTAACTCAATTTTAAGGATGTGTCTTGTAAAATTTGGGATAAACATATTTCAGAGTCAAAGGACTTCCACTCCATATTCGATTTGTACGAGTTGGACACTGTAGGAAAACATAGATCAGAAGATATAAAGGGACAACTACCTAAGATAGCTCATGTGGAAGCATTCATCCAAATACTGTCTCAGAAAATCTATTAAGCAAATAAGGTGGAATCGCTAACATACAGAGTGGCTCATGTGTAAACATTTAGGGAAAATACATAATTTGAGGGGCTATGGGTAGTAAGAAAATAATTTTGGAATAAAAATAATTATAAATGTCTAGGCAAAGAATGGGTAAAAATTTGAAACTATGCAAATTGAAGGACATACACCTCAGTGTATGATATGTGTTAATATTTTGTACATTTTATCTATTTAGAATTACATACTTTCCATGTGGAAATCATGTGATTTCCTTTAAAAAGGAAAACCATACTAAGATATGACCGGCTGAGCTGGGTGCCAAAGGGTCAAGCCTGATATCCTAGCCAGTTACTAGACTGCTATTTGAATCCAGTTCTGGAAGGAAAGTCCATGAAACTATTACCTCCAATAAGCAGAAGGAAAGCTGTGGCACAAATGGTAGAGTAAAAATTAAAAAATAAACTCAGACCTAGAGCTCAGGCCCTGCGTTCAAACCCAAGTACTGGTACATCCCCACACAAGCTATAATGTGGTAATTGTTAATATTTCAATATTTTACTGAAAAAGGGAGCAACAGAAACAAAATTAAAACAAGAAATATATCATCTATAAAGGGAGAAAAGATACAATTATCTAGGGTTCTAGATATCAACGTAAATGATATTATTTGGAAGGATAAAGAAGTATGATTAAGTAAGTTCTATATTCAAATTGTCATTAATGAGATTAAATTCTTACAAGTTATGCCAACGAAAAGATAGTTTTAAGATTCAGTAATGCATGAGTTATACAACTTAAGCATGCTTCTTAAAATATTGTATCATATATGTCAGACAACTGAAACAAATACAATTAGAATCATTACTTAATAAATGTACACATTCTTTGCAATCAATGAATTTTAAATGAACCTTGGTAAAGAATGAGAAGTACTTAAAGAGAGTCTTCTCTGAAGAAGAAAAAAAATGGCCTACATATAACGAATGATTGTTGTCCTTAATGTACTATGTTATATCTCATCTCCTTTGCTGTCCCTTGGGTATCTCATATTGTTACAGTATCTCACTTTGTTATCTGATATATTGAATTTATTTGTACTTGGTTATTTGAAATTTGATAGGGAAGGGGGAAAACCAAGACGGGTAGGGGGGGTGGGGGGGAGGGTAATGGGTACGAAGACATGTGAAAGGGTATCAATACATGGGAATTAATGCACCTTCTATCTGGCAAATATCATGTAACCCTTTTATTAATTACAATAAAAAATATTTTAAAAAATGGCCTATAGACACATGAAGAAATGCTCAACATCTCTGGTCATAAAAGAAATGTAAATCGAAACAACTCTAAGATTCCACCTCACTCCAGTTAGAATGGCCAGGATCAAGAAAACTAATAACAACAGATGCTGGAGGGGATGTGGCCAGGAGGGATCACTACTACACTGTTGGTGGGAGTGCAAACTCGTTCAACCACTATGGAAAGCAGTATGGCAGTTCCTCAAAAGACTAGGCTCAACTAGAGAAGATGGCGCCTAGACAATAGGGACGCTGCCTAGCTCTCTCTCACAAAAAGAGAGAACCAGGGAGTCCCACGAGCCAATTATCTTAAGAAATCCACAACAAACTCGAAAGCAACGGAGAAGGACTCAAACCAGAAAAGAAATCCAGATAAAGCTCACATTCAACTTTCTCAAAGAATTCGGAATGCGAGGACCCCTACCCCACCTCTCCCCGCCGGATCCAAGCCGCAAAAGCCGGGGAAAGCCGTGAAAAGCGGCGGCAGTGGAGGGCTCCAGGCCAGGCAGCCCAACTGCTGCAGAAACCAGCATAGAACCAGGCCAGCAAGCAGCGGAAGCAGCAGAACCCAGACGCGGAACCAGAACAGCAAGCAGCAGAACCCAGATGCGGAACACAGGTGGCAGCAGAGACCCGAGGGGAGTGAAAGACTCCCTACCACCGTGGAGCACCCGCAGACGGAAGCAGAGGCGTGAGTAATACAGCGCGTCCTCAAACACATCGGGAAAGCAAAGCGGGTGCCAAGCAATAGAATTGAACTCAGACCCCTCCACCCCGCCAGAGAAAGACTGACAGGAGCAGGGGGGCAAAGAATTAAGAATCCTGTCCCTTCCCTCAACAGCCCCCCCCTCAGGCCATTGACTGGAGATTGACAGGTGGCTACCTAAGATCCAGCACCCCACCAAGGGAGGCGGTGCTGTCCCAACTCCCACCCGCCCAACGGGCTCAACCCCCAGCCCTCTCACTGGAGACTGACAAGCAGGCAGACCCTAAGACTCAGCACCACACCAGGGGAGGCTGAGCTGTCCTAGCTCCCACCCGCCCAGCAGGCTCCTCTCCCAGGCCACTGGATCTGGAGAGTGGAGGGCACTGGGACCCTGCCTTACAACAGCGGGTAGGGTGTGTGGAGAAAATAGTAGCCAGCATCTGCCCCCCCCCTCAATTCTTGAGCAGGGCATGCTCCAGCTTGGAATCCTGAGCAAGACAGCACCAAGGGGCCCCCACAATCACAGACTCTCTGACAAAGCAGTGGAAACACAGCAGGGTTCTGAAGGGCCAACCAGCAGCCAAGCTCGCCTTCTGAGAAACAAAAAGGCCATCTCTGCCCTTGGAGCCCACGTCCTCAGCTGGGCCCCACCCCTGGGAACAGAGGGGTCTCCTGCTGGTCCTGCTGAGAGCCCCTGGAAACTCTCAATCCCCAGACCCTTGGCTGGGGGGTGCCCCTGGAAGCAGCACAGGAAAACATCTGCCCAGCACGCTCAGACTGAAGCTCGCAGATCCATCCCATGGTCCACTGTGAGGCCACTGGTTGGGCTAAGAGCTAGTCATGCAGCAACACATAAGTTTTATTCTAATACTTTCCAAACTTTGTACTCAAATACGCTACCTACTTACCAACTTAGGTCAGTTATCCTTACACTATAATTTTTCTTCATTATTACAATATTCTTACACTCCTACGTAATCCTCTTGTACCTCCCCTGACCTCTCTCATTCTATTTTTCTATCTCTGGACCTCTGTTCATCTTTCAACCCTTATACTGCACAGATCTACACTTGATGGCTGTTGAGCAATACTGTATATCTAGGTGCTTAATTATTCTCTAGGCTCAGAGGGACTTAAAGACAATAGAGATTGGATTGAGAGGTTTATTGTTTTGGGTATAAATCCCTTATAAGTGGTTGTATTAGACTGGTCTGTAAGTGCACAAAAAGAAAGAGTGATAACACCAATCAAAACTTGTGAACATCTAGTGTCTGCCAGCTACAGAGGTCTAGGTTGGTTATATCTGAAAAACTATAATCATGTTTAGTATTAATCTTGCTCCCATTTTCAAATGGGCAGAACAAGAAACTCAAGAAAAATGTCAAATCAAGAAACAACATCCCCCACCCAATGTAAACAGACAATGGAACAGTCACTGGCAAACCTAGAGGAGAGTCTTCCAAGTGCTGTACAAATACAATTGATAAACATCATTAATGAAAAATGTGAAAATATAAAGACAGAGATAAGGGAGGAAACCATAAACAAGGTGATCAGTGAAAAAGAAGAAGCCATAAAGGAGGCCATAATAAAGGTTTTTCAAAGAAAGATGGATGAATTCATAGAATCCACAAATAAAAAGGTGACCAAACTCCAGCAAATGTCCAAAGAAAATAAATCTACTGAGCTAACCACTCAAAGGGAAACCAAGGAGCTAAAGAAATCCGTACAGGATCTAAAAGAAGAGATGCAAGGCATCAGAAATGAACAATTAGAAGCAAGGGAGATGAAGAATAAAGTAGATAGCTTTGATAGCAAGTTAGACAATTCAGAAGAGAGAATTTCCGGGGCTGAAGATAATTTAGTTACTACAGAGAAAGAACAGAAAATGAGTCAATCCAAATCTAGGAAAAATGAGAGAACACTTCAGGAGGTCCAAAATACAATTAGGAAGCCTAATTTAAGGCTAATTGGTATTGAGGAGGGTCTGGAGAAAGAGGTCAATGGTATTGGAAATATACTTCAGGGAATCATCTCAGAGAATTTCCCAAATATCCAGAAGGGCAGACCCATCCAGATACAAGAAGCTTTTAGAACCCCAAACAGACCTGACCAGAAAAGAACATCCCACTGCCACATTATAACTGGATCTATAGAAACCAAAAAAAGGATCCTAAAGGCAGCCAGGGAAAGGGATCAGTAACCTATAAAGGCAAACCAATAAGAATAACCCCAGATTTCTCAGCAGAGACCATGCAAGCAAGAAGTGACTGGAAGCAAATATGTCATGCCCTTAAGTCAAACAACTACCAACCAAGAATACTGTACCCAGCTAAGCTCTCATTCATAACTGAGGGAACAATAAAAACATTCCATTCCAGGGAAAAGCTGCAACAATATGTAGCAACAAAACCAACACTACAGAGAATCCTGAAAGATGTTCTATACATAGAAAACCAAAATAAATGAAATATAGGGAAAGAAATGGCACCTAAACAGCATACCATCTAAGGACCACAAGAACGGTCAAGACACAGGCCCAAATAAAAGCTTTTAAAAATGGTAGGAACTAATAAATATCTCTCAATCCTAACTCTCAATATCAATGGCCTTAACTCTCCAATTAAACGGCATAGGCTGTCTAGTTGGATCAAAAAGCAAGGGCCATCGTTCTGCTGTCTTCAAGAGACACATCTTACCCAAAAAAAAACATCTTTTGAAAGTGAGAGGATGGAATAAACTCTATCAAGCTAACGGCCCCCATAAACAGGCTGGAGTTGCCATCCTCATATCAGATAAAATAGACTTCAAACCAAAATTAGTAAGAAAAGACAAAGAAGGTTACTACATACTACTAAAGGGATCTTTCCTTCAGGAAGACATAACGATCCTAAATATTTACACACCCAATCCCGGAGCTCCGAACTTCATCAAGCAAACTTTACTTACACTAAAACCATACATCGATCGGAACACAGTGATTGTTGGTGACATTAACACACCACTCTCACCTATGGACAGATCAACAAGGCAAAAACTCAACAGAGAAACCTTAGAACTGAACAACTATATAGACCAACTAGATCTAACAGACATCTGCAGAATATTCCACCCAGCAACAACACAATATACGTTTTTCTCAGCAGCACATGGAACATTTTCCAATATAGACCACATCTTAGGCCATAAAACAAACCTGGACAGATTCAGAAACACTGAAATTATTCCCTGCATGCTCTCAGACCACAAAGACATCAAATTGGAACTGAACACACATCTCCACCAAGGAAAACCCTGTAACTCATGGAGACTGAACAACACATTGTTGAATCACCAATGGGTCATCGAAGAGATCAGAACAGAAATCCAACAATTTATAAAATTTAACAAGAAGGAGCACACAAAATATCTGCTCCCTGGGGACACGGCAAAGGCAGTGCTCAGTGGAAAATTTATAGCTCTGAGTGCCTACAACAACAAGTTGGAAAAATCACAATCCAACAAGTTAATGTCTCACCTTAAGATCCTGGAAAAAGAGCAACAAACCAAGCCTAATCCCAGTAGAAGGAAGCAAATTATAAAATCAAAGCAGAATTAAGTGATTTAGAATCCAAAAAAACTATAGAAAGAATCAACAAAACAAGGAGTTGGTTCTTTGAAAGAATTAACAAAATTGACAAGCCCTTAGCAAATCTTACCAAAAAAAGAAGAGAGCATATCGAAATAAACAAAATCACAGATGAAAATGGTAATATCACGACAGAAATTACCAAGATCCAGAATATCATGAGGGAATACTTCTAAAACCTTTACACCAACAAATTTGAGTATCTAGAAGAAATGGATGAATTTCTAGCCAATATTAACATACCCACACTGAACCAAGAACTAACCCAACTCAACAGGCCGATTTCAAGCTCTAAAATAGAAATGGCAATAAGAGACCTTCCACCTAAGAATAGCCCAGGGCCAGATGGATTCACAGCTGAATTCTATAAGGTCTTCAAAGCAGAGCTCACACCAATACTCCTCAAGGTCTTCAACGAAATTGAAAATGAAGGTTCCTTACCAAACTCATTCTATGAAGCCAGTATAACCCTCATCCCCAAACCAGACAGAGATTCATCAAAGAAAGAGAACTATAGACCTATATCTTTGATGAACATCGATGCAAAACTTCTCAACAAAACACTGGCCAACCGTCTACAACAACTCATCAAAAAAATTATACACTATGATCAAACAGGATTCATTACAGGCAGGCAAAGCTGGTTCAACATACGCAAATCAATTAATATAATTCAACACATCAACAGGAGCAAGGACAAAAATCACATGATTGTCTCAATAGACGCGGAAAAGGCATTTGACAAGATCCAACACCCCTTTATCTTAAAAGCTCTGGAGAAACTAGGAATCCATGGAACAGCGCTGGAGGAATTTCAATTCCAAACTTTAGACTCTATTACAGAGCTATAATTCTCAAAACAGCTTGGTACTGGCACAAGAACAGGCCTGAAGACCAATGGAATAGAACTGAGGACCCAGATATTAAACCACAGACCTATGGCCACCTAATCTTTGACAAGGGAGCCAAAAAAATAGAATGGAAGAAAGACAGCCTCTTCAACAAGTTGTGCTGGCAGAACTGGTTAAGTACCTGCAGAAAACTAAAGTTAGATCCTTCTTTGTCACCCTGCACTAGAATTAACTCCAAATGGATCAAAGACCTGGAAGTAAAAGCTGACACACTGAAAACTTTACAAGAAGGAATAGGAGATACACTAGACCTCCTTGGCACAGGTCGAAACTTTCTTAATAAGGACCAAGAATCACAACATATCAGAGAAAGTCTGGATAAGTGGGACTGCATTAAAGAGCAGAGCTTCTGTATGGCAAAGGGCATAGCTAGCAAATTAATTAGGAAGCCTACAGAGTGGGAGAAGATCTTCACCAACCAAACAACGGACAAAGGCCTCATATCTAAACTATATCAACATCTTAAAAAATTGAATCAATCCAAAACTAATCTCCAAAGTAACAAACATCCCATTAAAAAATGGGCCAAAGACTTAAAGAGCGTCTTCTCTGAAGAAGAAACAAAAATGACCTATAGACACATGAAGAAATGCTCAACATCTCTGGTCATAAAAGAAATGCAAATCAAAACAACTCTAAGATTCCACCTCACTCCAGTTAGAATGGCCAGGATTAGGAAAACGAATAATAACAGATGCTGGCGGGGATGTGGCCAGGAGGGATCACTACTACACTGTTGGTGGGAGTGCAAACTCGTTCAACCACTATGGAAAGCAGTGTGGCAGTTTCTCAAAAGGCTAAACATAGAGCTCCCCTATGACCCAGCAATTCCACTACTTGGCATTTACCCAACCATCCAGAAACTAGAGCATACTAAATCCACTAGCACAACAATGTTCATTGCAGCATTATTCACCATAGCAAAGGTATGGAACCAACCTAGATGTCCCTCAGTTAATGAGTGGATCAACAATTTGTAGTATTTGTACACAGTGGAATTCTATGCTGCTGTCAGAAAAAACGACATTGATCCATTTGTTAGGAAATGGAAAGACCTAGAAAAGATCCTATTAAGTGAAGTAAGTAGACTCAAAGGAACTTAGGCTCAATGGTTTCCCTCATTTGTCATAATCAGTAGAAACCTTGGGCTCTACTAGCAGAGATCTGCAATAGAGTAAAACCTTGATACATAAGGCCATATAATATGAAGCTAATTGAAAGGACCTCCAGGATATTGAAACAAAAGCCATATAATGAATGATTGTTGTCCTTAATGTATTATGTTATCTCTCATCTCCTTTGCTGTCCCTTGGGTATCCCATATTGTTACAGTATCTCACTTTGTTATCCAATATATTGAATTTATTTGTATTTGGTTATTTGAAACTTGATAGGGAAGGGGGGAAAACCAAGACGGATGGGGAGTTTGGGGGGGGAGGGAAATGGGAACCAAGACATGTGAAAGGATATCAATGTATGTGAATTAATGCACCTTCTATCTGGCCAATAGCATGTAACCCTTTTATCAATTACAATAAAAAAAGGCTAGGCTCCCCTATGACCCAGCAATTCCAGTACTTGTCATTTACCCAATTGTCCAGAAACAAGAACATACTAAATCCATTAGCACAACGATGTTCATTGCAGCACTATTTACCATAGCAAAGATATGGAACCAACCCAGATGTCCCTCAGTTGATGAGTGGATCAGCAAGAGGTGGTATTTATACCCAATGGATTTCTATGTTGCTGTCAGAAAGAACAACATTGCCCCATTCGTAAGGAAATGGAAAGACTTAGAAAAAATCATATTAAGTAAAGTCAGGCTCAAAGGAACATAGGTTCAATAGTCTCCCTCAGTTGTCATAATCAGTAGAAACCTTGGGCTCTCCTAGCATAGATTTACAATGGAACATATGTAAGACATAAGGCCAAATAGTATAACACTAAATGTAGGGACCTCCAGGATAAGGAAACAAAAGCCACATAGTGAGTGACTATTTTCCTTAATGTACTATGTTATCTTTTTTTGCCATCCCTTGGTTATCTCATATTGTTACAATATTTCACCTTGTTATCTGATATATTTTTATATTTGCTTAATCGGTTATTTGAAATTGGATAGGGAAGGGGGGAAATCAAGATGAGTGGGGGGAGGGTGGGAAGGAAATGGGGACCATGTCATGAGAAAGGGTATCAATATTTATGAAATTATGTACCTTCTATCTGGTGAATATAATGTAACTCTTCTATTAATCACAATAAAAAAGAATAAAATTTAATTAACAACAAAAAAAAGAATGAGAAGTAATGTTTATTACAGTTCTTTGTTTGGGCTATAAAGGACCAACCAGAGCTGTTCAAATAATCATTTACTTATGTAAGGAACACTAGAACCTGTTGTAGGAACACAGTTTGAAAACAATCTTTTTGAAAAGCTTATTTAGTCCCCTGAAGCCATAGTATCCGATTATGGAAGTATAACATTCAATTCATGAAACAGTCCCTCAGTGGCAAATGACTATTTTCATGTCTTGTAGTAAACAGAGACGAGCAATGAAATGCCATGACCCCAGGGACCCTCCTGGCTTTACATCTATATAAAGTCTTCATTTCCTTTTGCTGACAGTTGTATTTCTTGCCTGAATATTGCTCTTGTCAGTTTGACTCCATTTTTTTCCATCCACCCTTGAAGTGTGAGTGGTA